>NW_017275337.1:497797-670062 GCF_001594065.2 Cyphomyrmex costatus | reverse complement strand
AGAGAGAGAGAGAGAGAGAGAGAGAGAGAGAGAGAGAGAGAGAGAGCAAGGGAGGAAAAGAAAACATTGTTCAAATCGCGAAATTGTTCTTAAAAATAGCAAGTAATATAATACATTTTATTACTTGTTTTTATTACTGTCATTTAATTAATAATAATTATCGGAAAGAGAGAGACATTAATGCGCGATAGTTTTATAATAAAAATGTTGAAAATATGTGTGAGTAAAAGATAACAAGGAAAAATTGCTTGGCGAATTTAATTTAGTTTATTTAAAGGTGAAGGGGCGAATAAGAAAGAGAAAGAAAAAGAAAAAATCGCGGAAATGAGAAAAATGTTTATAGATACACGTGTATTTCACATTCGTATGTCATATTTCAAATAAAAGATGTCCAGGAGAAACATTACGCGAGCGTGACGTTGTATCTCACATTAGTATCATCATAAAAAAGAATGATGCGACAGCTCGCATTCTGTTTCGAATTTTACGCGGTGTTGCTGCTGACATGTAGATGGACAAAGTGTACTTTCCAGATCCCGCTATACGTTGTATACCGTATCGAATCTTAAAAGTTATATTCGATATTCGTGAACGTTAAAAAATAGATTTAATATTTCTCCCTTTTGTATGTCGATTTATGCACTGAATCGTTATGAATTTTAATGAAGTTTTTAACCGGAATTTTCGATGATTGATATATCTGATGTTAAAAATTTTTATGTTACCTTTTTAGCGTTGAAAACTCATTAATTTCTGAATTATATATTACATCAAAGTGTGCAAAAGAGAGGACTATTTAACATTAAACGTTAAGCTAGATTTGAGCTGAAATTTTTTATGGTTTTCTCAATTTACTATTGACAATTAATATGTTAATGAAATTTTTTATTCTAATTCAATTATTGAGATATTAAAGATCAGAAAATGTTCTGAGTGTCATATTGACATTCAATATGTGTGCGTTGCAACTTGCAACGAATAAATATTGTAAAGTGTCTGCGTGAATTTCGTGACGATTTTGTGTATTTTCGTGTGGAAATTAACAAACGCATTTTTCACGTCTCGATAAAATCCGTTGGAATTTCCGATAATGCCGCAGTAGGTTTTCGATGCCGAGTCTATATTGAGTACACGTCCGTGACAATATATAATTCATCTCATACGTTTATCGCGTATAACTAAACGTTGATAAGTGTTGATGTTTAATGCAAGCAGAAGAATACGTGCATAATTAATATAAATATCCTAAAATGGAAGAATACATAATGCGGCGTCGAGCCATCACAAGAATTAAAATTGTGTGGATCTAAAAATTGGTAAGCAGATAAGAAAATCCGTCAAATTGAAATTTTAACATTTTTAAATATAACTAATTAAATTTGTCTCGTGAGTTGGAAAAGTGAAGACCAGATGATCGAAATTATCAAATGATGAGCATTTACAATTAAAATAGTCATGACGATCAGAGCTTCTGATTCATCCTGTACGTTTCGCGAGGGATAAATTCGCAGTTGGTTTCGACCGCCGTTATACGCACAAAGTATCGCACTCGATAGCTACAAACGGGAACTGATATTAACAGTCTTACTCTCTCTCTCGCGCGCGCTATCTCTCTCTTATTTCGTTCGCGTTGCAGTAAAATTGCCGCGCACATTTCGTAGCGGTGTTTTACGATCACAAAATACCTGTCGTAGCAATAGAGACATGCGGTACAGCGCGCAGCAGGTGCTCTTCGATGTCGCGAGATGATATCTAGGAGGACCTGTCTGTCTCCCTTCACAATGGGACGCATTAATCTACCGTATTGCCGGTTCCATATATCTTGTTATCTAACATGCACATAGAATATTGTTTTCCACTATCTAAATCCCACATATTACAAGTACAAAGATATTATGTGTTTTATAATAAAAATAAAAAGAATAAAATGATATTATTTTTTAGTAATGTGCGTCAATTTGTTGTTTTTCTGTTATTAAGACAAAGTTCCGGAAAATTTTATAACATTTTATCTGTGTATTTATTTATTATTTGTTTTGATATTTTACACAATGTTATAAATATAAAACTATGTAATTTTAATCGTAGAGTAAATTAAATTTTGCATTAGTATATTAGTATATATTAGTATATTTTGTTGGTATTAATAACTGTCGAGTATAAATTTGTTAATTTAATAAATCGTAAAATTATTGATAAGACACTTCTCGACAGCGTTTATTAAAATGTATTAGACCGCCGATTCGTGAATATGTAAGCATTGGTCAGTGTAATACAACGATCTCGTAATCTATCTGACAGGAATATCGATAAGTGATATTAATCGTTGTTGTTAACGTATGATCTATTATAGAATGTACTATTACTGATTGCCTGTCATTAATATTAAATTAACAATTAGCATCACGTTGAGTCTAGCTAGCGACAAATGAATTAAAAGCGATGAGTAAATAAAGATTTTAATAAAATTGGTTACAATGAATATACTATTTTGCTTTTATGCTCCTTTGGATGCTTCGAATTTGCGAAAAATGTAATTTTTTCACTTGTCTAGCATAATGGATAAATGATACTGATGAATTTGTGTTCACATTGCAAAGTTTTCATACGCGATGACCCAAACTTTTGGTTACTACATTAATATTAACGAACAAGAAATTAAAATTGATTTAAAATCCACAAAGAAAAATTCATACAATTCTTATGCCTATAAGAATTATCTTTTATTTCTTTTGCAATACAATAATACATTTCTAATAATTAAACTTGTTTATTAAAAGCATGTTTCTAAATGGCAGAAAAACAAGAGTAATAATATTTTAAGTGAACAAAACTATTCAATATTGTTGCATGTAGTTTATTAATATGATATACATATATATTCACAGTAAGTAATTATATTACATCATTATATCGTACAATATATTACATAGGTGTGGTAGGGAAATATTTATATTGTTCGACAGCGATGCACCGTCAATAGGGTATATTAAACCCAGTTACTATATATAGAACGCGATCATTTATCGTGCAAACACGAGGCATATTATTTGACAAATTCAGTAGTCGGCTAATCAAAGCGCTATGTCGAGCGAAAACGCCTATGTTTGGTTGGATAACGATAAACAATCCGATCTATATGCGGAGAATCATAAACTTCTGGCTATAGATCTCATTGCAGCATGCCTGTTCCACGAATTAATCTTTAGTGACATCGCGTTCCCCTTTTATTAACGTTAATGCAATAGCATGTAGGCGTATCGCCACGAGGGAACAATTGGTAATAATATCTTCGAATTGCAATTGCTATCGCAATTGTTATTACATGTTGAGATTTTGGATTTTCGATTATTAGTAAAATATTCTGTAGAACTTCAAATTAGTTAAGTCATTAAAAAAATTAGCACTAATATGTTAATAGTATACTTGATAACGTTATACTTTAATATAAAAATATTTATACAATTTATCGCCATTATGTATTTTTGTGATTTTGAATAATTTGTTCCTTTTTTAATTTGCATGGAACAAGAAATTGAGATTTCATTCGCGCACGTACATTTTCTGGAAAAATTTACATAATTATTTCATTCTGTTCCAACTCATTGCATACGAGGGTGCACTATGACGTACGTGTGAATAAACGAGAATTGCATTTTGCGAGGTGCGTTAAGCGTCGCTTAATTAACGCTCCCTTGAGATGAAATTTAATCGCGTCCTTGCGGCTGTTTTAGCCGCTCGCGAACAATATCGCATATACGCGTGCCGATTTACCGTTATACGGGAACAGGCACGGATTGAGCGTGGGGGGGGGGTGTTCACAAGAGAATCGCTTTTGGAGAATCAAGCTTGCCCTTCCGCCTTTAATGCGCACACATTACGGGATGCGATACCGCTTGTGCGTTTGTTTTACATCTACATCATCATGCGTAAACGCCTCTAGTGC
Organism: Cyphomyrmex costatus; assembly: GCF_001594065.2. Classification (NCBI taxonomy): domain Eukaryota; kingdom Metazoa; phylum Arthropoda; class Insecta; order Hymenoptera; family Formicidae; genus Cyphomyrmex; species Cyphomyrmex costatus. The sequence goes on along the minus strand of NW_017275337.1, from coordinate 666,116 downwards.
ATTAACGTTTCACCGATATTTGGCAAGGGAGAAACGATTAATTAACGTGGGAACCGTAAATCGTGACTGGTTTGATCGTTGAGTGAAGACGCAAGCAAATATGGTGGAATGTTTGGCGATCTCTCTCTCTCTCTCTCTCTCTCTCTCTCTCTCTCTCTCTCTCTCTCTCTCTCTCTCTCTGTCTCATGTATGTAATTTGCAGTGAAATTTATCTTATTAGCATTTTCTTTTTATTTTAATTTATGCTATTTATAATTGTTATTTTCTTATTGTGACTTCTGTTGTCACCGAAGAAAAGACCACTGTGTGGAGCAAATAGTTGATCATCATAATTAATTAATGCAAATTGCCGATCGTAATTCTTTCTTGAGAGCTTTCTCGTTGCGTTACAAATTCGCAACGACATTACCGTAACCCACCCTGGTAGTAATTTATTATGTCAGGTACACCTCGGAAAGCTAAATTACAACCGACGATGGTTCATTAATTATCGACAGTGCGGTCGTCTCAAGGTCGACATAATTGATCGCGACTATCTCGGGGAGTCTATTAAATCGCTTCGAGAAGTGGAAAAGTTGCACTGGCATATCGAAATATCTTTTCTGTTATTCAGCTCCGCGGAATATATCCATCGCGTCTTCTTCTGTTTTATCCTCTTCTTTCCTTATATCTCGTTCGATTAACGTTACCGTAATTGACTTGAGTCCGCGACGTCGAAACTCGGCGACGGCAAATAAAACGAGCTCTCTCGCGCTGGTGTGACTTTATTCTGGTCGCGTTCACTGGAGGACCGCGAGAGAGAGAGAGACGCGAAGGGAGGATGAAGGGGGGAAGGGTTGGCTCGGCACTCAATTTAAATACAAATTAAATGACAGCCCCGGCTGCCTCTCGGCTACCCGCTTTGTCGAGATTTCTAGCATGGAAATTCGATTTGCCCGAACTAATTGCTGCGCGGCGCGGCGCGATGTGGCACGGTTCTGCTCGTCACGTGGCTACTTTTTACATCATACACCGCGGATACCGTTGCGTGGAAATACTGTAGCGTGGAAAGACACTTTTTAAATATTGTCTTCTTTAAATTTTACTGTATTATGCTTACGAACATCTTTTAGAGATTTAAATAATATGATTTGTGAAAAGTTCAAAGAGAGAGAGATAACGTAAGTAAAGAATAAAAAGTTAAAATGAAATATTTGACAAAATAAGAATTTTTTAATACAGAGAAAGAATTATTCGACTGAAGTATCTAAAAATTTAGCTAGATACAGATCTGAATATTATTTTGGATAAAATAATTACTACTATGAGAGATTAAGGAAAGAGAATTCTCAAATATAAAGAGCAATGCTGCAAAAAAATTTATTACGTCCTAGGAACCAGTTTAAACGTTCTACATAATTATTTTAATTCAACAAAATTGTTTTTAGATCTGTATCTGATTATATATTTTTAAAACTATTATTTATCATTTAAGTTATTACATTTATCTGGTTATTGTATTTTTTCTTCGACTATTCGACTATTGCGAAATAGCATTTTAATATAACACACTTTTCCTTTTCTGAAACTTGATTAGCTAATCCATATGTATGTACGAGGAGAACATCAGACTCGACGAGGGTCAAAGTAGATCAGACTCGGCGACAGGGGTTGGGAAACTGCATTGCATTCATTAGCCGATACCGTTATTGTTGGGAAAAGCGGACGCACGTCCGGGTATCGGGTACCGGGTACTGCAGGGTGTCTGGCCATTCGCCAAACTGGTCGGCTTCGCCGTCAGCTCGTTGAATTTCCAATGCAAACGCCACCCGCGTCGCCCTTCTCGAGATCTCGCGACTCGTCTTTCGTCCCATCGTAATCACACGAGCTTTCGTCCTCTTTCAAACCTTTTCTTCCTTTCTACCTCTCTTCTTTACTCTCGTCGTTTCTTCGTTCTTCCGCTTCTCTCGTTTCTTTTTTCCTTTTCTTTTCGATACGTTCACCCTCAGAAAGGAAAGTCGAGACAGTCTCGTCGTTTTCGCTTTCCCCGACTCTCAACCACGAGCTCAATTTTGTCGGAAAATTTCTCTCCGCGGTCTTTTGTGCCGAACGTAGGCAAGAGAGGGAAGGTCGAAGAATGCGAATAAAACTACCATGATAGACTAAGGCTAGTTTGGTATGCCCCGAAAGATTTTATCGATTTCACTGATCTCATGGGATGTTTTTTTTTTCTGTTAGCATGTTTTTCTTTCATATCTTTTCTTTCGAACGTACACGAGATGAAATAACTTTCATGTTCCTTTTTTTGAATCAACATTACAACTTTCTGTATCTTTATAAAGAATTAGATCAATTATGACATTAAAGAAATTAATACAGCTAGAATAAATAAGAACTAAAATGTCTGTAAAAAAACTCATTAATGTCACTTTGTTGGGAACTTACACGAATATAATAAGCAAACAGCCGATTGCAGGAATATTCCATAGTATATTACGATCTTTTCGCTCGTAAAGTCTCTTTACTTCGAAATCGTTATCTCTTCTTGAAACGGGAGATTACCGAGCAAATTTACCGTATATTACAGAGTTGCGTTAATCCCGCGGGAACGCGGGCGGAGAACTTGAGTTCTAGGGCTTTTACCTCGTCGCTTTGTAATCCCATTACAACACGGCGAGTTGTGGTAGTTCCGACGGGAAATAACTGGAACAAATGTTAGCTCATAATGCCGCGAGTAACCGGAAATGGCGCGGTAGAAGTATACCGCCCGGATATATCGGGAAGATCTTTTGACGAAGCATGAAGAGGTTCCTTGTTTCACTTTCGCAGCACTCGGTATCTTATCCGTTTTCCACCAGCATACCATATATGCTGGTGTTACATCTGAATATATTCAGAGTTTCCCAGAAACTTTGACTGTAATTTTGAGAATCCTGCAACAAAGCAAAAGCTTGCTATTCTAATAGTGTATATTTTCTCCAATATATTTTTAAAGAATTTTATTTTAATTATTGATTATTTTTATCTGTGTGTGTGTTTTTAATATAAAATAATCGAATAATTAAACATTTTAAAGTGTATATGTTAAATTTTACAAATATAGAATTAAAATAATAGCAAAGTCAAGCCTTATAAATGCAAATGAAAATAAGGATAAAAAATAATCGAAATATAAATTTTAACTTTCATTTTATATAAATATTTTATTTTATACAAATTTTATTCATGGAATAAAATTTTATTTTTAATTTAAGAGAGCTTTTTGATCTCATGTTTTCAACACTCTTCCATGTTCGATTCTTTCTCGTATTTTCCACATCTCGTAGAAACGAGTTAATCGGATCTGCGAACCAACTACTAGCGGCAGAAATTAGCCGAGAGACTTTGATATGTCACATTAGAACGCTCAAGATCGATACATCGCAGAAATAATCTGTCCTTCGTAATAGGATTTCGTTGCGAGTCCTTGCTGCCACATTCCCTGTAGGATTAATTCATTGAAGTTATATTCAACCCTCGTGTGACGTGTTCTTTCGTATATGTTTTGATAATAAGAGGACTGAGCGTTATGAGTCGATACGAAAACATGATATTCTGCATGCACAAAAGAGGTCTTACGATATTAACAGCTAAAAACGAAGCTTCAAATGTTTTCGAAAGCTAACAAGGTGCATTGTATCGAATATGGCGAATGTATACATAGGTATATAGAAAGAAGACCGGATTAATAAATTTTGTATATAGTTATGTTTATATAAGTTTCAATAAGATAACCGAAAGAACAAATGACGATGAGAAATATTCTCTCTCTCTCTTTTCTTTAAATAATTTTTATTTTATTTTTCAAAATTGCACATGTAGGAAAATTAACAGCGTCTAAATAGCTTTTACATTAAGAAATAGATTAATACAAAAAAAATGAATGTTTTGAAAAACGTCTTCATTAATCAAATTGACTTTGAGGCAACATTTTTTTTATTAGACAATTTTTGATATTACAACTAATTAATTGCTAGGCGTAAAAAAAAAGAATAAACTAAAGCAAGCATGGTGATTGCGCTTTTACACGCTTATATAAAGGAACGGGTGATGTAATTTAGGAGCGTTTATTAACCCGCGCAGCAGAACCATAAACGTAAAAGGGGGATGGCGAGTGGACCGTAAGGGCTGAAGGCGGAAGGATAGAAGGACGGTTCGGGTTGCCTGAGCACATATTTCGTCCACAAAGCCCGGGTGTGTGCGACCCTTCGTGGTCTTTTCGTCGGAACACACTTGCGGATTTAGCTTCAGTGCTTTGGAGAGCCTCTCTGTTTCCACATGTGTTACGAGAGTAATATCGCAGGGAGGGCAAGCACGATTCTCTTTCGTGAGGAGGAATCTACCTCGACAAAGCGGCGAAATTGTACGCGCCGCGCCGTTTCGGAAGTCGCATTTCGAGGTGCTGGAGTGTTATGACGATTGGGTGAACAGACATTTAACAAACGCGATATTAATAGTTATTAATATTATTAATAATTGCAATATTAATTGTTATTGAACAGAGACGAAATGGTACATTAAATATAATTTTAAATAATTGCTTTCCATTTGACATACATTATGTATCTTCCCAGAATTATAGAATTAGAACTACTAAATGAATAGTTTATTAAAAAATTATAAATAAAATATACATCTCATATAGCAAAAATCATTGAAAGTTGCTGTAAAATATTGTTATAAAGTTAAAACGAAAATTGTATTTATTATTGTAGTAAAAATAAAAATTGATATAAACTTTTATTAAGACTTTATTCGGGAACAGAACGTTCGTTCCGGGTTTATTAAAAATTATGACGAATAATAAATTCTCTATCATCATCAATGCTAATATACTTTCGACGAAGAGCTATGACTCTCGTTCCGGTTCTTTTACGGCGAAGCGAAATAAAAAATAGTCGGGGCTTTGGTCGAGAGATAGGGCGATTTAACGGATCTCGCGTAGCCTCGAGCTGAAAAGAGCGAGACAAAAGCGGGGCCTGGTCGTTTAGAAAAGCCAGACGGCAGCAGGTAGAGCGTGGCAAGAGACAGAGGGATGGAAGGAGGGGGTTTAAAGTGCATCCGAGTTAAAGCGAGTTCGCGCAGACACGGGGGTGAATTTTTTTGCCACTTAAGCCGCTCGACGGAGCCGGGAAAACGACAAATATATGGCGAATAGACGGAAAATGTTTCGGAAAACTGACTCCGACATTCATCGAAGCTCGCTTTGGGCACTTCCATTTTCGACCGCGGCTCTTCGATCAATGCGACGGCGCGAGGCGTTTTAATTGAGTTTCATCGCGGCTCGTAGCAAATTTTATCCCGCGAGCGATTAGATTGCGAACGTATGGACACATTCGGCGCGAGATGGAGTTTCTCATACATATCCCGGCTTCGTTCCGGCAATATAAAATCGATCGGGATGATTTGTGATATAGTCCAGTGACGTGTAGGTATATGTATATTTCTACAACAAACGCCATGCTAAAGAGATTGCTCGATGTTGTTATCACGATGATTTTGGCATAATAATATTTTGTTTTGAATAAAAAACGTTGCGACTTTTTTTATAAAAAAAAAAAATATGAAAAGGTACGATTAATTGTTTTTTTTAAATATTTTTTCTTGGTATAAACATCTCTTTTTCTACTTTTTTATCTTGAAACTTGATTTTATTTATATTTACTTTTTTTAATACCTACTTTAATCTAAAATAAAGTTATGAGAATATTCTACTATTTTTTCTCAATTAAATCAACTTTATTAATTACATTTATAATATATTGTTACGAATTTATCATGCTTGTAACAAAATATATGTACACATCTATATATTCTGATTTAATGATCTTTACTCAAATATGTATATTTCGTTGATTATTGATTGATTGGATAAATTATTATGCGCACTGCTCGAGGCTACTAATTACGTAAATCGAGTACTAGTTGTAGAAGTCTATTTACATGTGCATGTTCAATTATTCATTTCGAAACGATCATTCGAAATTTTGGCCAGAAACGATGATAATGTGGCACAGAAAAGCATGAAAGCACGAATGTCCGATGGAAAGAAAGGAGAGCTTAAAGGGGAAATAGCTGCACAACGTAAAGAAAATCCTTTTGAACGTCCTCTCAAGAGGCGAAGGAGAAATTACTTTTCGCGCGCTGTCATTGTCGGGAATCCTTCATTGTCCCCAGAACAGTCTTTTCTTTTCGGAATCTCTTATTACTATCGATAGATGGTGTAATTGACACTTCCTTCGTGAGATTTTTTGTTCTAGGAGAACAACGAAATTTCACGAACGTGATCGGAGAAACGAGTTTTCCGCTCGTGCGAATTCTACCCTCGGGTTCTCTTTTTCGGCTGTCTAGAAATATCTTATCTTCCTCTCGGACTCCAAACGTCCTTCTGATATCTTTCTGACCTCTTCGGCGGCTACGGCAATTGACGTTTTCCACTGAAGGAGCTCTGTCGCGTAGCAACGGCTAAACTTGGTCGTACCATCAATGAGATTGTGCTGCTTCTCGGCCATGAACTCGTGAAAAATTCTATTATCCTTTAAAGGAAAAAAAAGTCACGTACCCAGTAATATGGCAATGTTTGATAACAGCGTTATCAAAAAAAAAAGAGCGATAAGTTATTAAATATATATCCTTTATAACTATTACTTATTAAGAGATAGAGAGAGATAGACGAGAATTTTTTTTAGAGTGCGAATAACACAGATTAAACAAAGTTTAATTTTTTTAATTAAAAATTTTTAGAACAAAAATAACATGAATATTTTCCTAATTATTCTCTTAATTATAAAATTAATATTACTTTTTTATATATATTTTATCTTAAAATAAATTATATGTATATACATGATATTTTATGCATGAATGCATATAAAAAGATATCTGATAAAAGACTTTATCGTATACAAAAAGTGATAAAAAGGATCGATTTTAATTCTTTATTCGACTATAGTCGTTACAATATTTCAAATTTTTCTGTCTCTCCATTTTTGCATATTTTACATATTTCGATGAAAATTTCCGGCCGTACAACTCGGTCGTAAAAACCAAATACGACACATCTTCCGCACTGCTGTATATTTTAGGGACAATTTTCGCGAAAATAGAGTCGCTTCTTTAGAAATGACGGTACACATGAACAGATATTTCTACATTTTCATAGAATAAGGTCGAGGCTCTCTCTCGCATCTCACGTTTTGCATCTTTCATACCCTTAAATCGAGCTCGGTCGAACGTGCTCCACGGAACGGGATTAATTATCCAGTTGTGAGATGCTGCCTGGGGATACGACCAACCACCTCTTTCCTCTCTTCCTCCGCTCTTTATTCGCGGATCGCTGAATCCATGGGAATAGACGCGAGAATCGAGTCGGACTTGGTCTCTCAAAGTCGGCACGCGAACTTCCGCAAAATAGGTATGACAAAATTTAACTCGATTCAGTTTGACGTGGATTCAATCTAATTATCTGTTGTACTTATCGAGAATAATTATCACAATAACGTAAATCTTTTTAGATTAATGCGCATTTTATATTGATAGATAAAATAATTTATATAAAAATACATATTCAATATTTGTATTCCGGTTTATGTTATTTGTATGTTTGAGGTATATTTTTGTAAGTATATGTACAATTGATTAAAATAGTAAATTCTCTTGGCGATTCATACATTTGTTAGTAAGAACTTTAAATCGATAATTTAATTGATAAGAAATATGAAATATTGTTTTGAATGAATTGCAATAAGTTTAATTAACTCTATTAAGCTTTAGTTACTTTATTTAAACCCTTTATTAACAATTATATATGTGTGTATAATAAATTATAATGTGTTACATATATAATAAATTATTTGTTAATTATAATATTATTGTTTTGTACTGTATTGTGTATTATATAATAATTATAAATCATTATAAATTACTATTTTATTTTTGGTATTATAATTTATCATTATTTTCATTATTATATGTATATTTTTTTTATAAAAGAAATATATTTTTTCTCGTTTTTCTTAAATTTTGCTTTATTTTTTTCGAGTAAATCGCTCAGCATGATTAAGAACGATGTTTAGAAAAAAGGAATGCATATTTTTTAATTATTCGCGAAAGAATGGCTTGTTGTGTTCATTGCACAAGTGCAATTAGATAGGCTAACGATGCCTTTAAAAAGTTCATTGCGTTATATACTGCGTACTGCCGACATTGTTCTTTTGCTTTTGCGCCACGTCAAGCATGTAATAAAACTGGCAATCAATTTAACCCTTACAGTTTATATTTTCTAAGAGAATGAAATATTTTTCTGAACTTAAAAAAATCTTAGGGAAAGCAAAAAACGTTAATTAATGTGAACATAGGAAGGATGACTAATATAATAATTGTATCAAATTTCTTTCATCATTTTATGCGTATTTCATTAGCACTAAAATAGATCCATTTATTTTTATTATCAATGCTTTTTTTTTAAGATTAAGTTTATTTGAGAAAAAATATATTTAGATCAACACAATTGATCTCATTATCTTCGCGATCTTATAAAATATATTTGATCCAGAAAATATAAAAAAAAAATTCTCGACAATTTAATTAAATAAATTAAGACTTTTTAATTAATTTTAAATAAAAATTTTATTATGTTATAACAAGCTATAATAAAATATTCAGCTTTGTGAATATAAAATGAAAGTGTTCTGTTAAAAGTTGTTACTCCGTTAAAAGATACTGCTGAAGTTTGGTGGAAAGAAGGAAAGAAGCTATTTACATGAACAATTCAGGTATCTTTTTCAAATGAGAAGAAAACTACAATACAAAAAGGAATAAACTAAGCGTTGCCGCACTGTTCTTTTTTCCTCACGTAAAAGCTTGTCAGTTTCTCGTTTTGCATTTTTTAATTAGTTAGAAAAAACGCGGCTTGTTTTCTTGCCAACGCGGACGTCAGAATTAGCCGGTAACGCGACTTTAAAAAGTTTACGTCCACGAGAGCAAGTGGAAACAGCGGAAGCGTTTCTCTTTACAGCTCGCGGGTGTGTACGCTCGCTTTTGTTACGCTTGCATAATCAAGGGTAGTGCAGGGACGCCGCAAGGGTAGTGGAGAGCGGCTATTGCGAGAATGCTGAGTGCATCGCATTGATGTTTCCTTATCTCTTTGCAGCGTGCTGTATACGTGAACAATGTCTCGACGATCGATTCGTATAGTATTCTGTTTACAAATAGAAACTATCCATCTAGGGGATAAACCACTAGAATATCTGACACGCGCGGTAAAAAATCGTTTTAAGCTCAAGTTTAAATTAAGAAATTACTTTCTTAATTAATTTACAGAAATAACTTTTTCTTTAAAAAAAATTATTAAACGTTGGCAAATAACAATTATTTTCTTGTATCAACTGTCGGAAAATAGTTTTTCGATGTGATTTAAGAAAATTTAAAAAATGTCAATAGAATCATATTTTTATTCAAAATTTAAATTTCTTGTCTTTAATGAATAAAGACTTGGAAAAGCTGACAGAATTAACTTTATTGTACCTGTCGTTATATCAGCTATCTTGTGAATGACGTTTAATGGAACAAAAGATTTCTCCAATAACTCTCATTTAAAATGCCAACGTTTCATGAACATTGCAGTTCACTTCATCAGGGTGAGTAGCAGTCTGATACTGATGCATTTAGTATTATACGGAGTAGACCAAATGTGTGCTTCACCGTGCCAAAGTCGGCGTTCGTATAGCGAAGCGTACCTGTGGTCTCTTACACGTAATCAAGCCGTCCATTATTCTTCCTTGTATAATATAATAACCTCGTAAAATGGGGAAACTGCGAAAAGCCTCTAAAATTAAGACACTGGGCGAATAGCAATGGAAGTACTTTGCGCGGCAAATCAGGTGCAGTCTCCCTCATATCGAATTTAACTTTTACAGAAGAGAGAGAGAAAGAGAGGGAAAATGGGCTGATTTCACCACTAGTTTCCATTTACTTTGCATTCTACTTTGTCGCAACCTGTCCGTTGAAATTACACCATTTAAAGTACTAAGCTGCTTTTACAATGCGAAACCTTTTTTCTTTACACACATAATATAACAAAAATAAAAAGGAGGGAAGGTTATTTGTTAAGCAAAATTTTAATAGAGATTGAAGAAATATTAATAATAATAGCTTTACCAGCAAAATGCATTTATATTGTTTTTATGTCGTAATATTTATACATACATTGCTCTGTATTCTTCTGAATATTCATGTATTTTATGTCGCTTCCAAGCAGAGATAGAAATAAGCAGTTCACTTGGGTCATATTCAGCTATATAATTTATATATCTAACAATGGCCCTTATTTATTTACCAAATTAATGAGAACACGAGAACCCCGACGGTAGCCAGTACGACGTAAAACGTGAAGTTTCACAATTAAAAGTTTCTCGGGCACAAAGCCGTATACTATATTACGCCCGAATAATTTATACGCAGAAATCCGGTTCGATCCCCGCGGATATATGCGTGGACCCCAAGTTCACGAGGTGGAAAAAGCCATGAATATTTTACGCTCGTCCAGTAAAATGGCGCTACTGTATTTAAATGAATTGGCCGGCTGTTCCTTTGAGATTATTCGTCGACAATTGGTACCATCGCCATTTCTTGTATTTCTATCTCTCGTAGCGACCATGTTTGCTGCAAAAATGTTAACCGAAACTAGTTCCGTTTCAGCTAAATTTATTTTTATCGTCTTAATACTTATATGTTAGCTACATACTACTTTACTGTTATATGGCGCAATCGTATTTTTGTTCTGAAATTTGTTATAGAAATTTAGAACTGCAAGTATATGTATTTATGATCCAAGTAGAACAACAAGTCGCAATACCATTCAAATGGTATTAAAATAAATCATTATTGATTAAAAGTGATTTTTATTAATTATTTTAGAGCCATTTTGATGTTATGAGGACTTATCTACAAAATGTCTGTCTATGAACGCAACAGTTTTTGAGTGAAGTGATATCGAAATTTATAAAAAAAGATTTAGATTAAAGATTGGAATTGTTCCTTTCTGCAAACGTGATTTGTCGCGTTAGCCAATCCGAACCCATGCAAATCCATCTTGCTGCCCTTTTACCTCGATATCGATGGATCCGTACGTATAAGCACGGATATGCTTTTACATGCGCAGCGAAGCTCGGGCTACGCGTGTAATCGGCAGAAAAATTGCATATTTCGCTATCGGAGCAACTGTGATACGTAAATATGCAAACGCGATTACAGCTTCCGTGCGCGCGCGATTATTTTATGAAGTGGAAAAACCTATGAATGCCTTATTACGAGAAATGCTGCTGCTGCAGTTCAAACGAATTCGAGGGAGTGCAAAAACGAAAAATACTTTTATTTCTAAGAAATAGATATGTGCCTTTATCTAAAAAATAAATCAAATTATATGCGACCTTCCCGTTCAATTTCTCTTATTTTTTATTATATTTTAAATAATATTAGATTTCTTTTTAATCGAAGAGCCTTGTTTCTTTACTTTTGAAAATTATTTTTTCATATTATGTTATTTAGATTTTTCAAGAGATTATCTATGTAATTACACACTGAAAGAAAAAAACTGACTGCTGCAATAATTTAGATGATAAAATATGGCATAGTATTTTTAATTGGTTGTAGCATCCAATTGTTGGTTGCAGCGACTAATTTTTGGTCACGTTAGCCATTTGCAATGATTGCTGTAACTAAAAATTAACTGTTGCAGTCAAAATATTCAAAATATTCAGCCAATCTTTTTTTTCAGTACATATTACTTTGCTATATATTTTATTAATTTTATATATATTGTTATAATTATTTAATTAAATTATTATTAGTACTCTCTTGAGTTTTAATATTCTGGATATTTGTAACACTTATCTTAATTTCTATATATCTCTTACATTTCTGTTAATTTAATTCATAATTACGTGAGAGAGAGAGAGAGAGATAGCAATATTTTGCCGCTTTGCAATTTACGGAGGAATAAGTCTCGTGTAAAGTGCGAGTCACTTTCGCTAGTAGATAAATAAAATACGACATCTACACCACTATCACCTCTTTCAAGTAAAGTGCGCTTTACTGCTGTGCGCCAGTTAGATGTATCTCACAGGTTCATCTTCCGTTTCACCGGAAATAAAGATCCCAAGTTTATTGAGCTCCGTACTAGAAGCGACGCGGTTCGTAGCTTTGGAAGCTTTATGTCGATCTTGAGAACACCCATTCGCGATTCGATTAGAGCAGAACATTGCGACTATACGCGTAAATGAGAGAAACCGCAAAGAAAAAAATTCTAGATATTCTGTAATAGTTATCGAAAAGAATATCGGCTTTGAGAAAAATCTACTAATTCTTGAATGCTTCTCTGTCAACAAAATATGTTAGAAATATTTTTTTAATTCTTTAGTTACATATATAGGTATGTAAATTGTACTGATAAGTAAATAACGAATATTTGCGTATGCGAATCATAATGTTCTGCTCTAATCGAATGTAAGTTCTGAAGATTAATATAAAACAATAAAACTTCTAAAAATGATATCGTCCAATTTAGTCTTTATCCAGAATTACAAATATTTATTTATTTGTATTTGATTTATTGTAGTTTAAATACACACGTGCGCGCGCGGCGCATGTTGAAACTTGAAATAGAATAAATCGGATAAGAATAAAAGAATATTTGCAATTTTGGGCAAAGACCAATAAGCGACAGTATTCTCGGAGTGTACAATTTTCTCCTGGATAGCTCTTCTCTTGTCTGTCTTCTTTTGTCTGTTTATCTCCGTTTGTAGGAGAAATTCCTTCGGGGCACATATCGGACTATGCTATTGCCCATGAAGTATAAATCTCTCTTCTTCTTCCTCTTTCTTGACAGATAGTTACACTCCATTTGAATTGTTTATAGCACAAAGTTCGTAAATCAAATTGATTTGAAAACTTGTACTTTTTCAATGACAGCTCTCGTATTTGATAAAATGAAATTGCTGTCTAATATGACTATTTACTCGTTTAAAAATATCTTTTCTTAAATAATATATTGTTTACCAAATGATGAAATTATGAAGTATGTATTTTTCGAGAGTAATTCTCGGATAATTTCTATGATCTATGAATATATTCTTTAAGAACCATTATTTACATATCATCGATATTTAATTCAAAAAATCTACATGCGTGATAAAATACAAAACTTCTCAAACGTTTTACATATTTTTTTATATGTAAAATATCTGTTTCACAAAATTATTTCCTTTTTTTATTATTATGCGTAATAAACTGTAAATAATCGTGTTAACAAACAAAATATTTGATGCGCATACAGGTCAATTTTTGCCGATCCAATTTCGCCGATTGCACCCCGTGGTCGTATTGTTTGCGTTTGAATGTTTACATATGATTACTGTGCAACTCGTTATTTATAGAAGTTAAGAATAACTTCTCCCGCCAGCCAGCCAGCACTCTGAAATACACTTGATCACCTGCACAAATACTTTCACTTTTATTTATCGAGGCAGATGCTTTGAATGCTGGTACTGTTACAGCAATTGCTTATTCTAAAATTAGAACATTTACCTCGATAATAAGAGCAGATATTAAGAACAGGTGCAAATTGTACGCAAGATGTTTGATGATATTTTTTATTAAAAAAACTAATTGTAAAATAATTTCTTCCGAGAATTTTACTATTAATTTTTAACATATTAAATGTAATTAAATAAATAAATATTAAATAAATATATAAAATAATGAATAATTATATAATTTATTTAAATATATTTTTTCACAATATTTTAGAACTGCTTTGAAATAAGCAGCAGTTTTTAAATTGCGAAAATGTCATTAGCAGCAATATTATTATTAGCGCAATTAAAATTAATCACGGCATTAACTGAAATATTGAAATTAATTAAAATATATTTTGTATATTATATTTTAAGTATCCGTGTTTAACCAATGTGGGAATTACAACACGTGTCATGCATTTGTTTTTTTCTGCATTCAAGGCTTTATCCATTAGAAAAGACACAGGAGAAATGAATAGCCTGCTGGTATTGCTCGTCAATAATTTCATATTTACCGAGCTTTACGGTGACAGCGACGGAATTCAGTTGTGATTTTACGTAGAGAACATTCGGCATGCATATACGAGAATAAAAAGAAATATCTCGCAGTGGTAACTGTCGTGTGTGTTGCGGACACACGACTCGAAGAGATGTCTGAAAACGTGTAGCTCGGATGGAAAACCGTATTCAATAGAAATCGTATACTGAATCGTGGAGAATCGCTCGTTCGTGCACGTTCGCCGCTGCAATCACTTCAGCGTCCACTGCGTTAGCTTTCTTATTTGTTTTTCCTCTTTTGTACAGCGTGTGGTATCCGATTGATCTGCTGGGTACCTGATATTACAATCGCAGTGAAATCATCGGATATTTCTCTTTTTTAGCGAGCGTGCAACAACGGAAGACATTTAATTCCGATAATCCTGACGCTTTTATACTAAACAAAGAAAAACAATACGTAACACTATGGAAGCACATTTTTTTCAAACATTTTAATGCAAACACTAAATATTTTTCTTTCACAAAACGGGTTACTGAATAAATGATTCTATAAATAATTATTATTCGCTATGTAATAGTATTACTGACTGAAAAAAAGATTGACTGAATATGGCATAGGATTTTTAATTGGCTGCTGCAGCCAATTAAAAATGCTATGCCATATTTTATCATCTAAATTACTGCAGCAGCCAATTTTTTCTCTGTCGGTATAGAAATATCAAATATAGGATTATTATACTTACAAGGACTATAATACACCTACTCTTTTAATTTTTTTAGTCAATCAAAGTTAATTCGTAAGGATTCGATTTGGTTTAACAGAGAAATTAATGTTTTCGAGAGTTAAAGAGTACTTTGAGCAGTATCTAATGTTATCGGACGTCGTAGATTGTTTTCCATTTTAATTTAAACTTCCTTGAAAAGAACAAATCTACGTATACGGTATACAGACGCGCGTCGAGAAATGCAACGATCTTTCTCGCCGTAAAATTGTGTTCGCAAACAAGAGAACTCGGTGGGACAGTAGAAGGGAAAGGAGCATCAATTCCATTCTTATCATTTTGCGCGTAGCAGTATCTATTGAAGAAGAACAGAAAGAAAGAGGAAAATCTTGTTGGTGCACAAGAAGCCCAAAGAGCGAAGTCTCTTCAGTTAATCTTCGTATAGATACTAGATACTAGACGAATCAGACTAAAATAAAACCTGGAAGAAATAAAGTTGAAAGT
The DNA here is from genome assembly GCF_001594065.2 of Cyphomyrmex costatus. Taxonomy (NCBI): domain Eukaryota; kingdom Metazoa; phylum Arthropoda; class Insecta; order Hymenoptera; family Formicidae; genus Cyphomyrmex; species Cyphomyrmex costatus. The sequence continues at coordinate 650,800 of NW_017275337.1, read as the reverse complement.
ATAGTCGCATTGAAAGTTGTTCGGCGTGATGAAAAACCACCAATCAAGACTTTGTTCCAATCCACAGCCGGATCGATCTTTCGTCAGTTTTCAAAGTATAACATTAGAGCTGTCGAAATTAATTTTTATTATTGTTTAATGAAAAGTTATTTTGATATTTTTTGTATCATTAGAATTATTTGTTGTTACAGTCATAATATCATTTTCAGTGTATTATGTATTGTATAACTATAAAATATCAAAGAAGAAATTTGGTATAATTAACGGAATCAAATGGTATCGTCGGTCTAATACTAAAAAGATTTGTATCATAAAATACACAGTTCATTGATATCGCCGAAGTGCAATGAGATTAAAGCGCTCGAGAATTTATCGAATTGGACTTTGAAATGCGGCGCTCGCAAGTACACGCACGTTTTCTCAATTTTGCATCCCACAATTACAGTAATCACTGAAAAACTCTGAGTAATTGGTCCAATTTCGCTCAACCCGCGTCTGAAACGAGAGAAACACCCCGCAAATTGCTTCCACCCGCGAAGAAGAGAGACGACTTGCTGCCGCGAGCTATACGAGAGAAATTTCCTTGGCTAGGATGGTGTAAAACGAGTCTTGAGATCCTTTCATCTCTAGCCACGGAAGCCGCATATCTCCGCGAGAGTATCTTTACGCAAACGTAAGAATCGTTCGATCGATATATGTATAGAACGTTTTTACGTTGAGGTACTCATGAAACTCGCATTATAGTTGTAGGTAACTTTGTCAATGTTACGGCCGGCAAATAGGAGCTTGTACGGGATATCAAAGAGGAGAGGGGAAAGTTTGAACGTTGAGTCAAATTTAATTGCCACAAATTTCCACGGAAAATCGATCGATAGTTCACGTGGCTTTACGATTAGGAATTTCAGAGAGGGCAGATAGAGTTTCTCGGGCGTTTGATGGTTTTCCCATTGCCATCACCCCTCACTCGCCTTTTCCTCAATGGAATTTCAGAGACGTGTGCTACACTACATCGGTTTTCCACATCGTCTCGCTCCGGATGGAAGCAGTTCGCATAAATTTTCAGCTGGATGGCACTGCGTTTCTGTTAGCGTCGCACGTGGAATGGCTTTCACGTAGTGCCCTGTCAACGCGGTCGTTGAAATATTAAAATACTCGTCGATCAGGCGCCGTAGTCAATTCTTCTTATTCCGTTGAAAGGAACATCTAAAGAATATATATTCGCGTCACGGTTAAATTCATCGCGTCGTTTGAATTTTATCATGTCAATGTTAAAAATAATGATTGCTTCTTTCCGAAAATAGGATAATGGGAATAGACTATCACTATATATTTTTTTTTAATAAAATGTGCTCGACACATATAGTCTGCATTTTGTATACAAAAATCGAAAATATAATTTTTTTGACACTTAACTGCTGTAAGGATTTTTAGAATTGATCTTCTGCCACAATGTACTATTATTTTTCATGTCTAATTTTCATAAACTAAGTAAATTGATACATGATCAACTCAACAATCCAATGTTGTTCAAAATATTTGTAAATGTTTAACTCGTATGCGTAAAAGATATGTACAATATTTGCGATACGAGAATACAATAAATACTATTTCTATGCTACATAAATGTGAATACACATATATTTATCGTTGCCATAAATTTGTAAAATTTTTTTATGTAATTACAAGTAATATTTTCACATTAAAATCGATTTTAGATCACTAAAATATTTCTTTAAATAAAAATTCTTTGGCTAATAATAAGTCAATAGGCCTCTTCAGAATTTATAATATATACTAGATATACAAAATCAATGTAAAGTGTTCTTCATTCACATATAGTAGCAAGTAGAAAATGTGTATGAGTAATATTCAAATTGATACGCAATGTCCTGAACTCATCTCACATAACAGGTAGATATCCAATTGGATACATAAAAGAACATATTTTTTAGTAGGTACTTTATTATACTTTGTACTTTATTATTGAATATATTATATTTAAAATATTGTATACTATAGATAATTTGCAATATAATAATATAAGAATACATCTATAAAAATTATATGAAGACCATAAAGTGCATTCTATTTTTCTCTTTATGAAGATGTCTTTGATGAATCTAAAGATAATTCTTTTAAAGTGAAAAGTTCACAGAAGAAAAAGATCGTTCTATCATAATTTTCAATATAAAATCTTTTAGCTTTTGTATCATTCATAATCATGATATCACGTCGAGATTCATTTTCACGACATTTTTCGCAAAAATGCATCGCTCGGAGTCACCATCTTTATTGCAAAATCGAGCTAGGATCTCTCTTCAGACGTTAGAAAGTCGCTAAAGATTGATGGTTTGCGATACGAAAGAAAAAAAAGATTGCGCAGGAAGTGCTCATTGACAAATTGATACAAATGGGCCTGGCAGCGATCGCATTTCCTGCGCTTTCGTGTCTTCCCACGTGCCTCGATTTGTGGAAACGCCTACCTTCTATGTATATAACGTTCGACGACCGACAACGATCACGAATGTATCTCGCATTAAGTATTTAAAAAGCGTTATAGCATATATTTTATCATTTGAACATTAATTCTCGAAAGTAATTTAATACTAGATTTAATCAGAAATTACATTTTTATATAAAAAATAAAACGTTATTGAATTTATTTAGACCACATCTTGTAGGAACACAAAAATCAAAAACATTAGAGGGTTTTTTAGATAGTTATAAATAAAATTAAATAAAAAAGGTATTATGAAGTTTTATAATAAAAGAATTTGTATATTATTATATATAAAATTTTTTTTACTATCTAAAATTTTCAACGAATTTTTAGTTGAAAAGGAAGCAAACTCTATTTTAAAAATATACTGCACAAAGCGACTGATAGGGGTATGTTAAGTTAGCACCCCAACTATAGTACTCAGGAGTTCTGATTAGAGTTCCCACTTCCTTTTGACGAGACGAAGAGTTCCCTATAGTTAATAACAAGAGTTCCGCTCAATAAACATTTTTTTTACATTTTTTAAAAATAGGGTGCTAACTTTTTATCGAATTTCGAGGTGGAATAGTTCTGAGGGCTTAATAGCTTCAATTAGCGATTGCCTAGAGTTCCTGATATGTAAAAAAAATTTTCCAAGATTAAAAAAGAAACTAAAAATTTTTGAAAAATTAATTTTTAGAGATACAATAGTTATCAGAAAAAAATTTGAAGTCAAAATTTTTTGAGAGTACCGAGTAGTTCTGATCGGAGTTCTGGACAGTTCTCGGCGAGTTCTGTCGAAAAGTATCAGGGCTCAAAGCGATTGGACCAACGGTTTCCGAGATATACTCATTCTAATAATTGTTGATCTTCCGACAAATGTCGCTGTATCTTGCAAACCGTTGGTCCAATCGCTTTTTCACCTTACAGTTTTCGATAGAACTCGTCGAGTACTATAAGAAACGCTACTCAGAACTACTCAGTACTCTTAAAAAAATTTTCAAAGGTTTCCACTATTTTTTTTAAACTTTATTATACTTCATAAATGTTTTTTATGTATCAAGAACTCTAGGTATTCACAAAATAGTTCTGTTAAGCTGATCAGAACTATGCGACCTTGAATTTCGTTAAAAAGTTAGCACCCCATTTTTAAAAAAATTAAAAAATGATTATTAAGCGCATATGTCATTAAAAATCATAGAGAACTCTTCGTATCGTCAAAAAGAAGCAGGAATTATCATCAGAACTATTGTATCTAAAAATTAATTCTTCGAAAATTTTTAGTTTTTTTTTTATTGTTCGAAAATTTTTTTTACATATCAGGAACTCTAGGCAATCGCTAATTGAAGCTATTAAGCCGCTCAGAACTATTCCATCTCGAAATTCGATAAAAAGTTAGCACCCCATTTTTAAAAAATGTAAAAAAAATGTTTATTGAGCGAAACTCTTGTTATTAACTATAGGAAACTCTTCGTCTCGTCAAAAGAAAGTGAGTGGGAACTCTAATCAGAACTCCTGAGTACTATAGTTGGGGTGCTAACTTAACATACCCGACTGATAGCCTTGATTGGATTGTGTAACTCATACTTTTATTTCTCCAGTCGATCTGCGTATCAAAACGAAGAGGGCACGTATTTTCCATCTCATGGAGACACGATAACTTTTGACATGTCGCAGCAAAACCGCTAACATTCTTAAAAAAATACGTTCGTCGAGGAGATGCTCGTGGGACCGGAGTTTTCTTTTCTTGATCGAGACGTCATGACGCGTTGCGAGTGAGTGGTAACGAGTTTTCACCACTTTTACAAAATTGTTCTGCGGGCAAAGTTTCATATCCGACAATAACGACGTATAGAAACCTGCCCGCGAACTTTCAGACTTACACGAGGCAGGCAATAGCGCGTGGACAACTATTGATATCGTTTCATAAAACTTGCAGTATGAACGAATCGCAGCGACAAAGCGGTTTTGCGAACTTTTTTTTTATTACACTTGTGTATTATGAAAAAATAAAGTGCCTAGTTTTAAATACAGAAACAAGCGAGATAACGTGAGATTTGAAAGAATTTTTGATATAAATACACGCATACAAGTATTGCATTAGCTTGCAAGGTTATAATTATTTTTAAGAAAATGATTGACATTCATCAACTTTCTCCAAAAGAAATAATTTCCTATAAATTTCGATACCTTTTTATTACGCGGCAAATCAGCATTCTATATGTTTTCTTTTTATTTTATAACGCTTATATAATTTCTATCGAAAGGATCCGTCTCCATCAACTTTCTTCGAGGCAAATAATTCTCTGCAATTTTTTAAAACTTTGTTTTTTATCGTAGAATCATACAACGTACACTTCTTATTTCATTTTATAATTATAACTTCCGTCAAGAATGATATAATTGATTTCCCATGAACTTTCTCCGAGACAGATAATTTACTGTTAACTTTTAAAACAACTTTTGTTTCATTAACGAGTCAAATTTTACAAAATGTTGCATTAGTGTTCTTGCATCGTAGTTTTTAGCTTGTAAAATGGTAGGATTTCGACGAATAGAGAGAATAGCAACGAATACATATTATATACATATATATGTATATTGTACACACACGTACGCACACATGCACGCACATATGCACATATATATATATATATATATGATGTATGTACCCATTATTGCGATAGGTGCGCGACCGCGGCCATTCCTGTCACGAAATAGACAGACAACGAGGCTAGCTATGTGGTTGCACGAACCTGAACTAATGTTACATTGGTCATTCCGTCCACCATAACATTTATCACCGTCAGGCTTGTTATCTACAAAGAGCGAAAAGTTTCAAAATTTTTGTCCTCATGTCTCTTTGCTATAATCTCGAAAATCCTTCTATTACTTGTACCCATAAATTTTTAACAAAACAGAAATTTAATATTTAGTTTTTATGAAATTTCTGAATTGAGAACTTTAGGACTAATTCTCTTTTCGTAATTCTTACAGCAAAATACATATTTTATGAGAAGTTTCGCGCTGATTTGAACTGAAGGAAGTTTTTATTTCGCGATACGATCAATCTTCACGAAATAGGATTTTGTTCAATCATCGATTTTGTCTGAATATCGCACTTGGCATTAACTTTCAGAGCTATGCGAGGAATGGGCTCTGGCGAACAGCCGCGAGTGCGTGGAGGGTGGCGGTTCGACGAGCACGACGCACGGGGAGGAATCTGAGGATGCGTCTGAGGCGAGGTTCACCCTCAAATATTTGGGCAGCACCCTCGTTGAAACGCCTTCGAGTGAGGAAGCCACTGCGGAAGCCATCAAAACCGTTATTACTATGGTACGTACCATATTTTTCTATTTATTTTTTAAACTTATCTTGAAAAAGCGTTTTCAGATGTGCAATTTTTTTTACAAAATTATGTCACTAAATTTTTTTAATATAAACCATATTTTCTTTTATTTTACTTTTTATTTTACTTTTATTGTTATTTTCATTAATGTAACAAATTTGCTAATGTAAAAATGTAAACTGTATTGTTTTAGCATACAAAACATGTAGAAAATTATGTTGTGTGTAGAAATATTTTTAATTTTTTATATAAATCTATATGAAACTGTTTACGTTGTACTTATATAATAAATGAGTAATAATATTTTGCTCAAAATTTTTAAATTTTCAATTTGTTATCAAATCTAATATTTTTTTGTACGAAGAGAAAGAGAAACAAGAGGGTGTGGGAGGGAGAGTGGAAGAAAGGGAGAGAGGGAGGGGGAAAGAGAGAGAGAGAATTTGCCGCTTGCGTTGGAAATTGCCACTGTATTATTTATCGTTGGAATTGTATCGCACCGTGTAATTTACTTTCAACCATTTTCCGACGCAGCCGCCGTGAAGAGAATTTAATTGAAATTGCAAGGTACTAATTTCTCGCGCATAGCCGCGGGTTCGTTAATAGAGCTAATGAAAATGAAGCGTGATTACTTTGCGCCACGTTTATTCTACTACTTTGTCTTTGTCGCGACTGACGGCATTTCTTTATTTTTTCTTTCTTTTCATTTATGTTGTTAATATCATCTGGATTCTCTCTAGCGATTGACATTAAAGTCGGATCTCGAATCATGTGTTTTGCAATTATGCTTATTAATGTTTAAGAACACCGGAGACAAAAAAAGTATATAAAAAAGGTAAATTCGAAAACAGCATCAATGAGAAATGCCGTTTTTTGATTGATCCAACTTCCACTCGTCCGCTAATTACTTTTGACTTCGTATGTGAAATATTGCGAGTACTGCTAATATTAGTTCCGACGAAACTAGTATTGCTTTTTTCGTACGCAAAAATATCATCAATTTCGTCATTTTTAACGTTTTATTAAACATGGATGTTTATTGAGAAAAAATTGTTCTGTTAAAAATTTTCAATTTATTTTTTGAAAAATTTTCATGTACTTCAAATACAGTACACTGAAAGAAAAGAGTAACTGCTGCATAATTTAGACGGTGAAATATGGCATATTGTTTTTAATTGGCTGTAGCATCCAATTTTTTGTTACAGTAGCCAATTTTTGGTCGCATTAGCCATCCGCAGTGGGTGCTGTAACTAAAAATTGACTGCTGCAACTAAAAGTTAGCTATTGCAGCCAATTAAAAATGCTATGCCATATTTAGCCAATCTTTCTTTCAGTGTATACATATTCTGGTATCTTAATAGAAAATCGATATTAAATATCGTTTATTTATTAGAATTATATGCGAATTAAAGTGGCAATAACGTATTGTGACGAAAACAAAAGTGATTAATTGTGATAGTGATTGTTAGAAGAAATTATCATATGAAATTACAAAGTTCTATCAATTTCTCAATTTAGTTTAGCAGCGAAATCCTTGTTGAATAGCATAATCGATAGAGGAAAATGAATTTATGTGATTTAGTAGCGATCCGAGGAACATGATTAATTAATAACGAAACTTCGTCCGCGTCTCATATAATTCCAATTTCGAAGCGATTACAACTCATATCGCGAGATTACATGGACAGTATTGCAGAAAGCGGTAATGTATGTATTTCGGCAATTTCCTCCTGATGCAGTTATTAATGAAGGGATTCAGTCAACACACGATGAAAACGCGTATACCAGAATTTCTCTCATTACAATAAATATAATCTATAGTGTTTACACTGATACATATATAGATCCGATAAAAATAAATCTACAATATATATATCTATTATATATTCATAATAAAAAATGCTTACACGTTGAAATATCAATAATATATTATAACTTATAATTTTTGAGATTAATGTACAACTTACATTGTTTCATTATATTTTTTTAGTATTTATAATACAAATATTACTTACAGAATTTCTGAAGAAAAATTTATTTATTTCAGTTGACAAAAGTTAAGGAAGGACTTGGATTACAGTTTCACTTAGTCATACATTTTCATCCATATCTCATGCTTACTGGCTGAGAATCCGCTGTTAAAATAATAAAATGTTATCATATATATTATACCTGAATTTAACCTACCTATCTTACGTATCATATCATTTTTTTAATTCTATTTTTTATACTGATCTACATTCATATCACAAAATGTTACTATTCTCTAAATCCAAATTTACATACATTTTCTTATTTTACATATCATAACCTTTTTTATAGTCCCTATCCACTTTTCTATACCTATTACTATCTATTATATTATTCCAAATCTACATTAACGTCATGTTCGTTCTGCTATTGCGCAATTATTATATAAAACACTCATCTTTTCCCTTATTCACGTGTCCTCTTATACCTTCTCTAATGTTACAACTTTTTCATAGTTTGCCAGTAATAATGTAAATATACCTTATAAAGAAGTTCAATCCATAATCCTATCCACTTTACTTTTCTTTAGTTCCTTGTCTCTCTTTTCACTAATTTCTTAAAACACTGCCTTTCACATTATTTAAATCCTCAGGGATAATTTCTTGCAATTTGTAATTATCTCTTTTTCTACAGATCATTTATCAGAATTTCAAAAATGCGATCGACGAGTGTACCTTGTATGCATTATACAATGTAGGTCGTTGGTGTTGCATTAAACTGTGTTTATTCGAGCGATTTTGCTGCAACGCGATCAAACAGCTATTTTTTGCGAACTTTCTGGGTTTCGACTGATTTGAAAGTTTTTCGACGCACCCAATCGTATTCCGCGTCGGCAACTTCCGGATTGAAGTGTTCATTGCATCTCGTCTTTGCGCTAATTGCCTCTTCGGGTTCGTCTGTTTCGATTGATCCTCTTTCATCGTCTTTTGTACCTGCGTAATTGCGTCCATTATTGTTAGTTCCTCTTCGCAGCATCGCATTCATTTACTGGATTGGATGGGCATCTTTTCCATCTCTATGGCAGCCTTTATTGTTTCACGTTGACAACGATAAATCCTTTCGCTTATTTACGTCTCTTTCTTCTACTAGAGAAACTAATTTGCAATAATTTGTGAAATTTATATAATTTTCATTTTGTCATCTATAATAGATATACCGAGTCCATTGTACTGTTCTTCGGGCGTTATATGTTCTTCTTTGCCAATTGTTAAGCAGAGAAACTTTTTCATTTTTGTAATTTCGAAATAATTTACTCTAAGTTACTGATTAAGATGTTTCTGTCACGAAGCAGGAGTTATTCGCGCGTTCAACAGCGTCATCTTGCCATGTCGGGACCATAAAGGCAACTCCGCATTTCCGTCATGTAGTTACTACCTACAACTCCTGCAAGTTCTCGCTGATAATGCTATTCAGTATTTGCGAGCAAGAAGCTACTGGTACAAGACGCCCTAGATTACTTATAACGTATATGTAATCCGGATTAATATAGATATAAATAATTACTAGACGTCAGTTGCTGCTTTCGTTGCTTGCTTCGTCAAGGAGAAGTAAAGCGCGCCTTGGATTAGGACTCTATAAATCGTAAATGAAAAAAAGTCGCACGAAGAAAGAATTTGAGATTTGCTTTAAAAAATGTTGAATTTCACTCTCGAGTCTCTTCCTGAAACAAAATAAATGATAAAGTGAACTGGGATATTTAACTTATCGAAGGAGCACGAAATATTTGTTCGATCAGTTTCTCACAACAAATATAACTATCAAAAATTATTATCGAATTGGCACGCTTTTGTTTCAGATTAAACGCGACAAATAAAAAATCTTTATTTGTATTAAAAAAATTAATGAAGGGATTTGTGTTAATGGGATTCGAGTTTAGTTACCTCTGCACGAAGTTTTTCTCTTTTTGTGAAAGGATTCGTTAATCCATTGCGGAACTTTATGTGCAAATATTTCCATGGATTTTGCTTGAAACAACGTGAATATCAATCCTCTTTTCGTTTAATTCTAGTAATTGTTATTTAAATAAAAGCGAGCAAAGAATTTATTGTAATTAAAAGCTCGAGTGCCACGCGAAATAATTTTACAAATGTTAACATCGTTAATACATCGTTGATAAATCACAAATATGGAATTTAATGCATGCAAAGTTTGCGTTTTCATCGTATAATTAGATTCTTGTGTTTGATCGTTTTAACGTTGATTACGTATACCTAAACTAAAGAAAGATTTCATTTCTATCTAGATAGAAATACACAAACCACAATATTTTCTATTATCCAGCAACAATGTTAATTTGTAATCCGTATTAATAAGTTACAAGTATTAATAAGTTGATATCTTTATTAAATTCCCTTTTTTTTATATACACGAAAGTCTATATAATATTTCTTCTGTATCCTTAATTTTTTCTATATGAAGCAAAAACTGCAATTTAAATTTAATTAAATTTCCAAATTCTATATTTATGATATTTTCATTGTATATATTTTGATAAAAGTGACATTTCCGAGCGGGATAAATATGTGCTCCGGAAATTTAATTAAATTGCGAAGATATTCAGTGAATCTGTATCCCTTCTACAATAACGCGTCCGTGGCAGAGGGACTTTATGCAGAATCCGCTTCAGAATTATCGGATTAAGGGACGTCCTGGAATCTCTCGTGCGACGTTTGCGATTAAGGCGGTGGAATCTCCATGCGCGAGTTAAATCGTTAAATGGACCGCTTAATCCGCGCGAAGACCCGTAATTGCGTTGTAATGGAGCGACGCGAGAGAGCTCAGGTTTAGCAACAACGAGATATTTGATTTCCGAAAAAGGTAATCGAGCTGTTGCTTCACTTCACTCGGATTTACTCTTAGGCATGCGTCTACACCAGATGCTTCAGTAAACATCGCCTTCTGTTCAAGCAAACGACGAAATGATTGTCGATGCAATAGAACGAAATCGATAGAGATTTGCTATTCGATCAGATGATCTATCAGATGATCCTCTTGAGATTTGAGTATTCACATGGCAGAGAAAAAGGATGTTCTGCCAGCCGCAGATATTAGGAAACGAATTAAGGAAAAGAATGTTGCTTTAATAAAAAGTTATTTAAAATTTTTGCAAATTTTTCTTTTTACATTTTTCATCTTTTCTATAGAAATGCACATCAAATCTCAGAACATAAAAATTATTGTTTAACTTTGAAATGAGAATTAAAAATTAAAATAATAATATTATAATTAGAGATTAAAGTATAAAGTGATTAAAAATTAAATATATTATATTTTATTATATATATATATTTTTTTTTATTAAACTTTACATATTTAATGCTCAAATATTTGATGGCTGTTTGAGAGCTGCAAAATGGAGACTCAAAGATTTTTTGGAATTCGATATTATTATTCTGTTTTTATAAAACATGTATTATATATATTTTTCTTTCTTTATGATACGTCAGATTACTATTCAGCTATAACAAATTTGTCAGAGAGAATAAAGATATTTTTATTAAATTAAATTCTCTTGTTGGATGCTCTGGTGCATAATTTTTTATTCTGTTTTGTTTAATTACAGGCGAAGGCAAGCGGGAAAAAGTTGCAAAGGGTTTCGTTGGCTGTGAGCTTGAGAGGAATTAGAATGACGGATTTAGCCACCGAAGAGGATCAGCTTCAGGTGTCGATATACAGGTGAGACAATTATAATACATTAATTATTAAATTACAGATTAATCTCAAATACGATTAGAGAACCATTTACTATGTATTATTATAATTTGTAAAAATTTGTTAATATACTGCATTACATTGCGTTAAACTTATAAATAAAACTTTCTTAAACATTTATGTGAAACATAGAGTATTATGAAATTAGAACAAATAAATTCCATGAAAAAAGGATACAATGTATATTTCCCCGAAGAAAACATTTTTTTCCTTTAACGAACGAACTACGATAATGAATAATTGTTTTCCACGCGCCAGCCCGACTAAAATTTTAATCGCACGAAGTGAAACTCGTCGCAGTTTGCTGCATGTTTTGTCGATCCGGTGTTGAATTATATTCGTTGTACATATAAATATACGTACGCCTGGGAGTGCATCAACAATTCCACGTAACGACGACGTGAGGGTGATGATACAGCGAGCGTGCGCGATTTCGATATTTGTTACGGGAAATTACAGGCGCGAGACTATTTCCGACCCACGAAGCCTCCCTCTTTCTCTCTCTCTCTCTCATTTTTCAGGCTGTCAGTCAATTTGCAGTTTATGCGATATTTTCAGTCTTATTAATGGCTGAGAAAATTATAAAACGCGCAGTGTTCACTGATAACGATTGTTTTATTAGTCTCTATTTGTAACATTTTATGCACCGTAGATGCTGTTAAACAAAATTTTTCAATTATCAAAAAGAACATTATTTTAATAGCAAAACTGGATTTTGAGTATACATATGTCATCGAAATAAAATATAAAATCTAATTATAAATATGTTGTGTATACAAATAAAAAAGTGATATTTCACATTCTGTTTTTATATAATTCAATTTATTATATATTATTCGTAACTCTTTCAATCTGTGTTTCAATCTTCATACAGGATTCTTATACTACAAGTTATCTATTTTTATTCATAAGAAGTGGATCTAAAAAAATTCATACCTAATTGCACAATTAAGAATCTTTCAATTGTATTTGTGTTTTTTTTTGTTATTATTTATTCGCATAAAAAATTATCAGTATAATGTGATTTTAATTTTTCGTAATATCAATCTGGAAGATCAGTGTGTTTTTGTCTTTCGTCTTCTAAAAAAATTCAGTTCATGCTCAATAGAACGTCCAGTAGAACGATAAATGATCGACGAAATATGTCTAGAGTCTAATAAATATTAAAAAATTATTTGACTCTTAAATATAAAAAAAGTAACAATTGTTCAGTCAGATTATTACAGAGATATGATAAAATCATAATAAAAGTGTCGGGTGAGAGGGGGAGGGGACAGAAAAGTGTACAATGAAAATAAGGTTGGAAAATGCGTCGCGTTTTAGAAGATTCTCGCCGAATTTTCGTGCGATGCAAACGAATGAACGAATGAAACGAACTTTTCTCGCGATAATGATCCCACGGACTCGTTAGACCGGCAACTGTGTGAAATACCAGGCGGTGGTTTCCATTGTTACGTTGAAAGCCCGCCGGGGTGGTTGGCTTTGTTCCTCTAGCGCATAATGCGCTCGGAGGTGCGCTAAAGTGGCGAACGAGAAATTTCACGGGACGCGTAAAAAAAGAACGACGACAACGAGCGCGGCGAAGGTTGACGTGCCGGTTATAAATTCTCTTAATCTCGCCGCTCGGCATCGTTAATGGCGAGTTAATTAACCAGCGTGCAAAGACGTGCGGCTGAATAAAATTAAGCCGTAGGATTAAAAGCATTAAAGAGCATTATTTCGGAGCCGATGGCGTTATCGGCTCTCGCCTGTAATAGCGTAACTTTAAAAACTGCGATACTAAAAGAGAGGCAAAGAAAAGAGATTAAAGAAGAGAAGGGGGAGAGCGGGAAAGAAAAAAAGAACACGCGAAAAAGAATAAAAATGCGAGAAAAATCGGTGTTTGCAAAGAAGCTCTGTGCAAAGAAACAGAAATTATTCTATGTGGTTATTATGTTTGTATAAAGAATCGTCATCACATAAAGTATTAAATTATTATTTATTAGTTTACATATAGTATTGTATCTTTCGCGATATACAATATCAATATAATTTTGAAATTTATATTATTATATTATTATAATATATAGGTACTACACGCAATATATGTTTATTATCAACTGATTATAACATGATTTGATTATAAATTAATATGAGTAGTACACCGATAGAGCTTGTTAAATAAAAGATAGGAATTTTATTTTGATAAGGAGCCCATAAAACGTCAGCTCACTGTATCCATTTTTTTTGTAACTGTGATGCATCTTGCTCATGCTCAGTACCATATTACTCTCGCTTCCCTCAGGGAATTTAGAATTCGCCTAAGTGCCCTCCAGCAAACTTTCGACTATTATACGCAGCGAGCGAATATTGTCGTGCGACATAAACGGAAGTGGTTGCTGCTGCGAGCGATGGGCGTGGATTTACATATCATAGTTGCGTCTCGCCGGATGTACGTGCAGACTGGTGTAGCGTCACGAGAAAGATTTAAATTATCACCATTGTTAACAATATTATTAAAGCGTGCGAAAGCAATTAATGGCGGATAATAATTTTATTTTCTTCAATGAAGATAAAAGTGTTATCCACCACATTAGTTGAAAAAAAAGACAATTTATTTGTTATTAATAGAAAAAATAGTTTTTCTTTCTTTGTATAGAGATTGAGAATAAATTAGTTAAAAAAAAAACTCATTCTGGTAATTCTAACTTTTATTTTGTTCTCTTTTTATTTCAGGATCTCGTACTGCTCAGCAGATGCGACACACGATCACGTGTTCGCGTTCATCGCGACGAATCTCAACGAGACGATGGAGTGCCATGCATTTCTTTGCCCGAAGAGAAAAATGGCGCAGACAGTGACGCTGACTGTGGCGCAGGCCTTCAACACAGCTTATCAGGCGTGGCAGTTGTCGCAGTCCGATCCCAGAATCCATCACGCACAGGATAAGAGTCCTCCCTCGACAGGTGACAGGATTGGTGAGAAAGTTTTCGCATTAGTATACTTTCTTGATAGTCTTGAATGTCTTGAAGTGACAGAGATTATTCTTTCCGTTAAAACGTAAGAAAAAATTCAAATAAGAAGTTGAAGGAATTTAAAGGAAAATTAACAGAAATCAACTATTCGATCTTGTTGAGTTATAAATAGAATTCTATTTTGAATTGTGTGTGTGATATGAAAATTATATATATATATTTTTTATTGAACTTTACGATATAGTCATAATAAATTTTATAGTCTTTTAAAAAATCAATAACTAGTGAAGCAATTTTTTTTTAAATTTAAAAGAAGAAAAATTTTAATCTTTAAAAACTTGTAATTAGAGTAGGTAATTTAGACAAAATCAGAATTTTCAATTTTGAGAAATTACATAGATTACATATAAATTATTAATATAGAAAGAGTTGAGATCTTCAACTCTTATAAGGAGTTGTATTATAAGTTACTACAGCTCATGGAAAAATTAAATACTACTTCGTATCATTACGTATAAAGTCATGGTAATTAGAAATGCAGTTGGCTCTCATTTCTACACTTTGGAAAGCTTGCCACTTGCCGTAATCTCGAGCTCGCTCGCGCAAGTATAGTATATAAAGAGGTATAGCTGCTGCGTTGATCGTAAAGTGCAGTGCCTATATATGCATTGCACTTAACCACCGAGAGTACGGATATTGCGGTGCCTCCTGGCACCTGGCAAGAGAATCAGGAAATAGTACGTTAATATCAGGATGGCACACACCAACGCATACATTGTACAATGCATTGTGTCACATGTGCTATTTCGATAAATATACCAGCAGAAAATATTACAGTTTCTCTCTTTGGGATCTCGATTACAATTCCCTGTTTTTTACCTGTATTTTATCCAAATAAAAAGTAACACAATATTCTAATTCTATATTTAAAGTTCGTTCTAGATATGATCTACTTGTATAACATGTATCGAAATTCAAGACAGAATTCTATTTAAAATTCTGTTTCATATAATACGAAAGGACACAAAATAAGTGTAAATATAATGTATACTTAGAATATATATTGAAGTACATATGAACATAGAAATTATAACATATCAAAAGTAAAATTATAAATAGAATACTATTAGCCTAAAATCTGCGAATTATGAATTGTATTAGAATTAAGCTTCCAAAAGAGCTTAACTCTAATTCATACAATTTCACGTTTATTTAATTTTCCGTTTTCTTTCTTTTATTTTGAAAAACTTTTGTGAGTTACATATAAATAATTTTTTCTAGAAAGAGACTTCTTGTTTTCTTTTCATTCAATACTTGGTGCCGCTGATTTCTTATCGCTTTTGAAATATTAAAGTTCGTATCAAAAGGGTAGATTTG
Organism: Cyphomyrmex costatus; assembly: GCF_001594065.2. NCBI lineage: Eukaryota > Metazoa > Arthropoda > Insecta > Hymenoptera > Formicidae > Cyphomyrmex > Cyphomyrmex costatus. The sequence continues at coordinate 634,902 of NW_017275337.1, read as the reverse complement.
TTAGATTAAATATTTTTATAATTAATCGAGTTGATTCTTGATTTATATCGTGAAACTGTTTTATTGATTTTTAAATCGTCTTTTTTAAGAATTTTATTTTATGGAGATTGTGCATGGAAATGTTTTGCTTCTGCATATTGCATCAAATATTTGAGTGCAGAGTTTTACTAAAACTCACGTGCATTTCATTTTGGAAATAAATATTTTTCTTTTATCATCTAAATTAAATTTATATTTTCAATCTTTTATCACGATATTCCATGAAAAACAAGATTTTAGTATTCAACACATATACAAAGCTTCAGAATTGTCACATAGGATTTTTACGCACTAAAATTCCTGCAAATAAACACAGATTACAAATGGACAATAATTAATTTATTTAACGTATCGCAATGCTCTACGAGATAAATCTATTTTTCTGTTAAAGATAACTATATTTTTCATAACCGACATATACATCTCTCGTTATTTTTTCGTTTAATATCATTTATTCTGAATCTTTAATTGCAGAAAACAATGAAAAGAAGAGCATCAGTGAAACAAAGACTACTACTGGTAAGATTAACGAACAAAATAAGCAGAACGGTCAACAGCGGTGCAACGATAGTCAGAAAAATCTTTTAATTGATTTGTCAAACGATCCCAAACCAACGGGAAATTCATGGGTGAGTGGTGAAACGTTGAGAGTTTCTCTTTGATGCGTTGTCGTCGTCGTCGTCGATCAGCAAAAACCGACCGATCAGCAAAGCTATACTATAATCCCACGGCGTTTGATCCCTTCCTAGTTTGCTACATCTCATCGATAGGTACTCTACGTATCGCGTTGCTATGTATATACGTCATTGATCTGCATCCCGTCATAGGATGTAAAAAGTTGCTCCTTTTCAGAAGGAAAATATTTGAAACAAAATTAAAATATCTGAAATAGTAGTTATTTTATTTATTCTTTAAACAGGAACTTTAAACATACATGTGGTTTATATTTACCTGGATTTAGGTGCGCTAAAAGAAATTTTGTCCGCTACTCTTCAAATCAGTGTGTGTAGCTCTTAAAAGTCTTAAAATAAAAATATTAACATACATATATTTATCATATTTAGCATTCACTTCTGTTGTTTTACTATTTCAACAGAATTCTAAAGAGATTAAAAAATTCCGAAATTAATGTTTTACACTTAAAAAGGGGCAGTTTATATATATATATATAAAGAAGTAATTGAATTAATCGAAATTACTTGTAGTTTATAATTTCCTAGAATTAAATAAAAATAGAGGAAAAGAGATAAAAATTTGTCGAGTAGTATGAAACGTTCGTTTCTTTTCAGGTATGCTTTGAGGAGGATTCAGATGTGAAAAAAAATCCAAAGAAAAGCGCAGCGAGTAACAACAGTATTCCTATGACAACACTTAGGCACCATACAACGGCATCCACTCCAGCTCACCATGTGGTGCCCCGACCGAACGCCGGTTTCAAAGTGCAAAATGCCTGGGGCGAGTCCAGGTCGGTCGATTTGATATGTTCGTAGCAGGCAAAATAGCCGGCGGCTGACAGTTTCAGGGATGTGCCGTTGATCACAGGCCTCTGGAAACACCTCTCGGACAACGGCCAATCCAAAAAGACTAACGGCAACCATTAAAATCCTCGCCGAATTATATCGGCAGCTTCCGATTGCGAATTTAAGATTCGGAAAGGCGGCGATCTTCACCGATTATTAATATTTTTATTGAACGCTGAAGAGAGCCAGAGGGGACGCCGACGCAACGGTGTCTATTTTGTGTGATCTTAATGAAACTATTAAGTCTGGGGTTTCTTGTATTCGTTAGAAGGAAAGATTGGAAAGATTGCGAGTGATTCATATCACATACAATGACGTTGATACTCGATATTAAAGAGGAAATCAACTGGCAGCAGAGAGATCGCGGTAATCGGGGTGGGATCAATTTCTAATGAATTTTGTATAATGCGTACTAATATATACCTATATACATATATCTAACCTGTGCCAATTACTTTACATACATATCGCACAAACATTATTAAACGAGAGTGTGAATGTTAAGAATTAAGACACTTTTTATCGTTTTTAATGGTATTAACTCTGGAAAATAGATTAAAATTAGTGTCTTATAACTCGCGTTTTCATAAAGTTTATGACTGTGCACAAAGAAATAAAATTAATTTTAAATTTTAAAGTTCATCGGAAAATTGAAAGTCTTGATGCAATGCTCAAACAGATGATCTATTAAACAAAGCATTTTTCTAAAATGAATTCCTTCTTCTTCCTTTTACATTAAACTTCTGGTCTGTGTTACACCTCTCTCATATGCTTGTGGAGTGTACACTGATTATTTAATTCCTACAAATATATAGGACTTACAATTTTAATGTCGGTTCCGAACAGCGGATTTTTCGAAAGGTATTTTTGTAAACAAGAATACTTTCGGAAGGTTGCTGGCCTTTTACGAGAGAAGACACGAGCGCACATATTTTGGTTTCTACAAGGATTGAACCCGGGACTTCTGGCATAGATAGACCAGTGCGCTATCTTCCATGCTATATTCGCACTCAAAATTAATTTAATTAACATTTAATTAAATTAACTTAAATTAACTTATAAACTTTATGTTCTTGATAAATTGTAATTAACGTAATCAAGTATTTATTATTTTATTCTAAAGTAAGAATTTATGTAGAAATTATTATGAAATACGTAATTGAGATATACATATAGTAAAAAAATAATAAAATTATGGATATCAGTTATTGTGTTGCTTGCATCAAGATACTTGAATTACACATTAAATCAAAATTTCGACGAATAAATACGCGAAGATACACTGAACCTCGTCTAAAAATATATCCCGTCCAAATCGAAAAATATCGCTGCCATATTTTAATTCCATATATGATTCCAATGTTTTACATACGTATATTTACGCGGTGCAGTGCGCGGCTAAATTACTTTAGAGCAATTTTCGAGTGAAATCTGGTCACATAAAAATACGTATGTAAATTCCAGAGTTAATATACATTTGTTATTTTTGTTAAAAATGTTAAAAGAAAAGAAACGAACAAAAAAAAAGAGAATTGAAAAAAACGACAGGTTTCGTAGATCGATTCCCTATTACGTTGCTGGTTAGAGATGTTCTTTTACGTAATTGTTAATGGTCAAGTCCTTGATAGAATAGCTGGACTATTTCTTAGTTAAAATTCGATAAGTTTTTCGCAAAAATGACATTTGTTATAAATGAATATCGTCGCGTTATGTTCTACGTGTGTTATTAGATATTATTTACAAATAGCTCATACGTTACACAGAAATTTTATACTCCTGAAGGGAATTTTTATATATTTCGAAGGAAATTTTTATATTCTTCGAAGGGGGATTAAATTTGTCAGATGGACTTGTTATGCTGATGGAGATTTCATTGATAATATCGATGGCAAAGGATTGCCATCGAAATATCGCAATATTACATATGCATATTAAATATTAATGTGTTGATGTATACATGCGCGTAATAGTTGATAGGGCGTAATAATGCCGTAAATAACCGAAAAGCGTTAACATGATTTAGCGTTAACTATATTGATATTTAATTTATCGATTGTTAAATCGTAAATATATTGTATTCTGGTTTTAGATATCGTATCTGTACGTAATTATCGTGATAACGTCTTATTGGATAGCATTAAGATCTTTGTTTCTGCGTGATACGATTGTCGATTTGGTTATTCTTGTGAATAAGTAAGTTGCAGAGGGCTTCGATTTCAAAGAAGATATAGCAAATATAATATATTATATGATAACTTACTGTCCGTTAGTCAAAATGTTATATTCGAAGAGAAACATTTTTAGATTATATCGATTCTAAGGTAGTTATACTCTTATGGAAAATTTTCGTAGGTTTGCAGAATTTATCGCGAGATGATGCATGAAATAGTCGGAATGGAAACTCTTTCGTATACATTAATACTTTTTTTATCCAAATTCTCGGAAACATCTTTTATTTTTTAAATATAAAAAAGGAAATTTGTAGATAAATATTCTATTTTTACATGAAAATTTTTATATATTATTAATTATTAATATAATTTTCATGTAAAAAAATAGAATATTTATCTACAAATTCAGATTTTTTTATATCCTTAATTGTACGTACAAACAATTTTTATAAACATAAAATATTGAAATTTAGTTTTAATATGGATGAAAAACCGTCTAAATTATATTTATATTCATCAATAATTTTCTTTACAATTAAAAAGTTAGATGCCTGAGTTTTACAGTGCCAAGATATATTTGTGATCAAAAAGAAGTTAAAAGCTACTTTTAACTACATTATTTTGTCACGTACGGACTAATGGCGATGTAAATCTCAGGCCGGACGTCCAAATATGTGCGCCGATAACGAGCTCGAAATGACGGTCATTTTACATAACTGTGCACTAATTGCACATTGTCATCGCACTTGTGCATCGTATGTATTACCACGGGAATGTTATATACATTTTGCGCTAAATGTTCGTAGTCCGTAAGCAGCACGAATCAAATATATGTATGTATCTCTGACATGTACGCATCTTCTGACGATTTATCCCTGCATGGAAGAAAAATGAAATCCCCCTTCTTTTATTAAAACGAATCCGAATATCGATTTATTCTGCATTGCAAGGATTAATTAATCCCATCAATACTGATTATTTTATATTCAGAATCGTGAAAAATTATGTCGATAGGTTTTATTTTATCAACGATATTATCACAAATTAAATAGATTATCGGAATAGAACTTTTTTTTTTTTAAAGGATATGGTGTTAAAATTAGAGAAAGAAAAATATGTTTTAACAGAAATTTATTTTTTCAGTACATCATGAATGTAATTTGTGAAAATGAATAGTCTTCCAGACGCTCTGGTAAATCGAGAAGAAGCCAATTACGTACACGAGGATAGTTTTTTATATGTATCCGTTATTTTTAGACACTTTTTAATTCTTTTTCTCAGCCAATTTATAAAGATTTTTTCATCAATCTTATAATTTTTTCCTTTTGATGAATTTTTGTAAAAATCAGAAATTAGGCTGTTTTTAAAAATAATAAATTCTTTTCTTAATTACATTAGTTGTCCTTTTCGATAGATATCAAACCAATGAAACACGAGATGAGTATCTTATTATACATTATAGAGAAGATATTCTGACCGTCTAATACGGATACAATATCTTGAAAATATTTTCAGAATATTCTGATAAATTTTATGTAATATACTTATATATCGTAATATTATAGGAATTTTTGGAAAATATCTGAAAATACTACGTAAATTCCCGAAATACATATTTCGATAATTCTGCAAATGTTGCAATCTCAAAAATTCGGAAAATATTCCGAAAAGTTTCAGTATATTTCGTTCGATTTTTTATACATATACAAGTTTAAACTCGACTTATCTCGCACATTCGCTAGAGTTACAGAAATACTCTCAGAAAAGTCATAATTATGTACGCCTTACTCCTTTCTCGAATTATTCGCAAGAATACCTTCTCATCTCGCGTTGACAGTTCAATATAACAATACGAAAAGTCCTCGTGTCCGCGCTTTGAATACTCCCTGACGCTTTCTAATTAGCGACGGAATAATATATCACATATATAATATACATATTACACATCGTAATTATATTACGCCTGGGTGCTTCGTCATTTGTTTGTCTTTCTTTCTTTCTCTGTCGCCTATCTTCTCATATAAATACTTAACAATTATTTTTTATGCTGCTTATATTTAATCGCTATCTTGTCTTATTTGAGACTGGTGTTAACAATCGCCGCACGAGAACCGCACTTTGCGGTAACAATAGGTGTATTAAAAAAATATTTGCACTCCACGCTTCAAACGATTTCTTATCAACCTAGCATAACAACAGCTATACAGTAATAATAAATTGATCGTAAAACTACATAACTACATAACTGTCGCAATTATGCGCCGCGCCGTGAAGTATAATTCTTCTCTCTCCTTCTGACTTTGATAAATAAATCTTCCATTACATTCCATGTGTGCGCAAAAATCCGTGTGCATGATATAGGTACGTATAAAAGTCTCGTCATTTTGACGGAAGCTCTTCAAAACGTTAAGGAATAGGACAATGATATTCAGTTCTCGTACGGCAATCGAACACACCAAATTTGCCTGGCATATTCATGATACGTGTCCCGCGTAAATGAATCCAATCACAACTTTAAAATATAGAGAAAAAGTTTAATTTGATTACACGCAATTCCGAAAAACAAAACTTCTTTTATATTGCAATTTAACATTGCAACTGGATCACTTTACACGACACACCTGAGATACAGCGTGCTCCAAAAAATTATAAGTCAAAAATAAAATAACAGTACCCGGTTCTTATAATTATTTAACAGTCCTGCGTATGTGTGTGTGTTATATATAAATTATTTTCATTATAATTTAATTGAGTATGTTTAATATATAATAATAGATATGAAAATAGAATATTCTAAACTGTAGATAAAAAAAAGATAAAGAAATAAAAAATTTACATAATACCGTAATTTTATCAATAGTTTTATTTTGATTATACGATTAATGTTGAAACAATTTAACATCCTTTGAAAACTGACTTATATTCCTTTTATGGCGCACGTTGAATGTCCTCTTTCATATCTATTCTAACTTATAGATATTCCCGATTAATCGATAACGGCAATAATATATGATACAACGTTTTCTCTTAAAAATTACACTGAAATATTATCCCTTATTGGTTATTTCCTCGCACATTCGCTTCGCTTTTCGTTCAATGGCAGCAAATTAATTAGTAATCCGCTTAATGAAAAATATTCAAGACAATTACATCTCATAACAAAATTACATTTTAGTTTAGAGTTCTGCGAACTTCTTGTTATTTTTCTCAGACCTTTAATATATAATCTACGTTGTAATTTTATTTATAAATAAAATGATTTCACTGTCAATTACTGTCTTTTCTCAAAACAAAATCATTTTACGATTTATTTCTACATTTCTATGCGACGTTTTTAGAATTTTTATATAATTTTCTACTTGTACAATTTATTGAACGTAATTATATTTTAAGATCAAACATATGAATATATTTCTAGGAACGTAATAAATATTACGTATGATCTTGTCTTTTTGTTCGTTATATTTGTACTAAAATCATGAAAATTTTATCTTTATTAGAATATACTTTCTTTTAAGAAAGTATTTGTTATCTGTGCTTGTAATTTTCTAATTATTTTTTTAATTCAAAAAATTGTTTCATTATGAAAATATTTAGACTTAGAAGTCTTAGGTCTGAGGAGATTAAAGCTGCGATCGAAGAGATCGCTATCGGAGTCATTGCATTCTATTCTTATTTTACGTCTAATGAACAATAAAAATAAAATTATTAAATAATTCTGATAGTGCGCTCTTGGAACTCAAGTCACATGTAAAAATGACAATGGAACGTATAAACTGATAATCTTCAGATCAATAACAACATCGGAATGTTCAATCACAGGAACGATAATAAGAACGCATCAAGCGCACACCTAATATATCTTCCGCATATCCTATACATTTTCAATCGGAATCTTCGTGTATATGCCTGTATATAGCACGAACGTTAGCTGATTTCTACCTCAACCAAGCAATTATGACATTTATCACTTCGCATTTGTGATTCCATTGCTCATAGATAAAAATTAAGTAAAAATAAATCAAATAACAAATCTTATTGATATTTTTCAAATTCTACCTAGTTTATAAATAAATAAATAACGTAACAATATAGAATTCATTTAGTTATTGTTTTAAATTTAAATGATTGATGTTAGCAATTTAGTGGAAAATTTCAACAAGAGCTTTTCAAAAACCGTAAAATGCAAAGTGACAGATCAAAAGTCCGACTTCGGAAAGTCGCTGGATGGGTTAGAGAGTCCTGAAATAAGGGGATAAGGTATTGATCGCTGATGCGCGATGCGGAAAAGGATGTTAATAGCGTCTCCCTGTCATTGCAATGAGCCGGATTACTGTCCTGCTCCTTCTCGTGATTCGTTCGACCGCAAAAAGATGCATTATTCACAGCCCGCACTCTAGCTTGCGTTTAACGCTTAAGTATGCTTGTCCACAGCACAGTAAAATTTCACACATGTGTCTATGACAGGACATGATATGTTAATGTATCCTACGTCTTGATTGCACTTACTATCACTCCGCATACATATCATTTCGCTCGCGTATATCTGGATTCATCTTATGATTTATGATATATATGTTTCAAGTAGGTATATTATGCAAATAACTGTATAATTAATCATTAATTCTAAGGGTAAACAATCAGTTACTGTTAATCTATTAATTAAAAAAGTCTTCTGTTGTTAACGAGTTTATTAAGATTCTCCAACTATCTTTAAGATCAATTTTATTTTAAACAAATCATTCTTTTTAGTTTTAGTTCTGTAAAGAGATACAACAATAGTTACAGTTAAACTTAGCTGACATCAGTTAGAAACAGTCTCTTCTTGGAAAAGAAACTTTTCCAATTTTCATTGATATTGGTGCAAGTAAACTTGGAAATAAAATCGTCCATGGAAGAAGTTTTCAGTTCTTATTCCATAAATACATATATAAAATAAACATATGGAAGCATATTTACCTTTCATGAAGCTAACAGTTTCTCTTTCGTACCTACATATACGCGAGCAAAGGCAAATACATGTTTACACTCGATTCTTCTTTATCAAATGATAAACAACAATTAAGTACCATTTCGCACAACCGCTCGCGCTTATATCGATCAAGAAATCACTCCCCTTGGAACAAAACTGATTAATAATTTACAACCCTGTAAAAAAATAAGCTCCGATCCCGCCACAAAAGATCGAGTTACAAACTTAGAACATGCTCGGGATCAAGGGTTAACGAATGATATGCGACTTCGAAAAGCGATTCGAAACCTCTCACATACATCTTGCATGATTAACCCTAGAAGAAACTTTATCCATATCATTATTATTCACCCTTCTGTCCTTTCGTTATACACTCTAATCCAGTCTCTATCTATAGCACCGTAGAATGGTGCCCCGTTAGCGGAAGGGTTCGAGGATTGGAAATACATCTCTTGAATCACACGTTAAAATTCAAAAGGATTACGGCTGATTTATTATTATTAATAGGTCATCGTACGATCTCTCAGATCTTTACTGCTCGGTTATTCCATTCTGTTCACTAACGAGACTTTATCATGCACGATGATCGCTCCTTGGAGGATACGATGTATAAGCCGTAAAAGCGGAAGCTCTCTAAAGTCCCCTCGAGCGACGACAGCTTGCTTTGCGTATATAATATCATGACTCGGTAGCCGTGGCTCTAAGAAAGATATTGAAGCTTCGTCCTCTTGAATGTTCTCTTCCTGCTTTCTCTCCTCTTCCTTTCTTCCGCACAACACACGCACATACACACAGACACTCACGTACACTTTCCTTTGGCACGTCAGCTCGTATGCTACTCTCTACTCGCTCTCTAACCTATCATCGCAATAAAAAAATATGAGGAATAAAAATATATCACGTAACAACGCCCCCTCCGTGAGAGGAAGGAAAACTGAAGACGAGACCCTCACGCAGCGGCGAGATGCTCGAGAGAACCCCTGATGTGGAAGCATCATTTCTTTCTTTATCCCTACTAACGCGCTTCAATCATTTTTTAGTTGATTCTGTACACTTTCTATGCGTTCAGTGATTTTTCATTTTATAACTCTTCCCGAATAACACAGTAAGCAAACGACATATTTGAATTTAGTCTTTTGTTTTATTAATTTCTGATCGAAAAAAATATTGAAAACAATTTTCGATGAAATGAATGATAAGATCAAGAATACAAAAAGAGCGTGTCAATTTAGATGTAACTCCTAATTTTGAGATTAATGTAATCTTACAAAGCATTTCTAATTATTCTCGTCTTTCTCAATAATTGTTCGTCATTCTCATTCGAGTATATTCCTTCCTTCCATATTTTCATCATTATTGGATCATAATTATTATATATAATTATTTACTGGATGGCCAAATATATCTGCAGTTAGATTAATTAGGGATAAAAATGACCGATGCATTCAGGATCTCGTCTCTTCATCGATGAATCGGAATTCTAACATTTCCAGGAGTGTTTTCAGAAAACGTCTTTACGTTTCTCTGGCTTCACGGAAATATTTTTCGTCTTTAATCTTGCTTCTTCGAAGAGCGGCGAGCTCCAGGATCGCGTTGTCGCAACACAATTGCATTGACCTCGCTAGGAAGCTTGGCATGCAGGAGCTTTCAGCCGATCCATGGTAGCCATCAGCTGGGCTGAGGTGGCGTCAGTCTCACTAAAAGCCACGTATACAACTTTGGCTTCCGCTTGTCAATCAATTCGTACTGCAGATTAGCCAACCCGTCAGTGGAGAATCTTTTCTTGCCTGTCTTCAGATTCTCATACCTATCATCAAAAATTAAGCATTCAACTACAATCCGAAAAAGGCTCAAAGAAACTATAATAGTTATTCTGAATAAAAAGTTGCGATATTTTTGACTCACCTTTTCGGATTGGCCTTTTCTTTTTTGTGCGCAAGCATTTTGTAGCGTGCAACATTTGCCGGATATCGCGAAATATGTAGACCATGAGCTTTAATACGATTCGCCATATCGTCGTCTTCACCACCCCAGCCCCAGAAGACATTGCTAAAGCCGTTGACCAGCTGGAAGTGTTCGCGTGACATTGCGGACACGCCGCCAAAGAGATCATTGTAGGGTAGCCTGATAACAAAAAAGTATAATTAAATAATTTTTTTTGTATTAAAAAAAAACAAGCTAGATTCAAATACATAAAACATATTGAGATTTATATAATTTATAAGTGACATTTTTATAAGATTTAATTTATTCCTCCATTGTTTATATTTCAAAAAATTATTTGATTATATAGATGTGTTTAAATTTAAAATATTTAACTAGATTTTATAATTCGTATTTGTATTTATTTAGAACGGCTTTTTGTGTAACGAGGGGATCGTATTTTTACCTGTACTTGAATTTGTCCACTGCAACTGACATATGTCTGGGTTGTTCGGGACAAGTGTACAGATTCCTATCGTCCTCTGGAAGTAGGTCAACATCGTGAAAGATGAAGCAGTCGAAAGTTCGTTCTTTTAGAGCCTCCACATAGCCGACGTTCATGAGCATTGCTCGATTAAAGGCCTCGGTACCTGAAAACAGAACGACATGGATAAATATCACGATATATTGCTAAAGAAAAATATTAATCTTTTCAAGCAAAAATAGTAAATCAAATTAATTCGGTTTCATTCGATAACTCTTATTAAAAAGAATTTTTAATTTTCTCCTCTTTCAACAATTTCAATTGATTTATATTTCTTAGAAAGTTCCAATTTTATATGAATGTGTAGTCATAATAATTTGATTTAAGTTATATCTCGATTACTTCATATATGAGTATGATATATACAACATTTTGTATTTATTAATTTTCATGGAGCAGAAACTTAATCAAGTCTGAAATAAATTATAATCAAAGTGTAGAGCTTCTTTAATAAATTGCAGCAAGTCAAAAGAGAGTCTACGATTTCGTAAATAAAAATCCGCTAAATCTTTCAAGTACTTCATTGTTAATCAAGTTTAAAATATTTAGCTTGATTCAGGATGAAATTTTAACTCCCTTACTTTTCCTAATTTATGCGCGCCCTTAATTTATGAATGTTGATTAGTTCGACCTACTACAAGCTATCAAAGTTGCTCCACGCTCTCGACTCGAGGTTGTAGCAAATAATCCAGCTCTCCAGCGTGTTTTAAAGGAACTTTCTTGGCAAAGTTGCTATAACAGACTTGTTTAAAAGCCGGAGGAAGTCTTGATCTCCATCGGAAGGGAGGGGAAGCAGCCGCGTACAAATTGCCGCTGGTTTGACAAGAGGAGCTGCCGCCTTGCAAGGATTGATGAAAAAGGGAGTTGCAGGAACCCGGGGATGTTTGTCAAGTCGTCTGGCGCAATTAAAAGTTTCACGTCTTATCCTGTCATCGCGGTTACTCAAATACCATGACGAAAGTGGGCCATACGTAGGGAACTTTGGTGAATTTTCCTCATATTCGTTGTCATCCGCTTAAAGTCCTTTCGTTGTTTTCATCTTCTTGGGTTGGGATTAATATAGTCCAAAATATTAGAACAAACTCAGGAGTACAATTAACAAAAAAATAATCTCATTTCTTAATTTGTAATTATTATTATTTCTCTTTAAACGAAACACAGAAACAAATTATTAATATTTCTGTTCAAACAAAACAGAATTAATAATATAGTAAAATAATAACATTTTCTATAAAATCATATTTAACTTCATCAGCTAAATAAATAAATTAATTTTCCATCAACGTTGATTTTAAGCAGTATAGAGAATATCTATAAAGTAAATTAAATTATTTATCGAATACGTCGCGGAGTACTTCATACATAGTTTCTGTGGAGAAAGACGGAAGCGAAAGAGCGCGGAAAGCGTATGAGACTAAAAAGGAATCTAACTGGATTCTATAAACGCTGTCTGCATCGCGTCCGATTATTCGAGAATGATTACGAGACCGACGAACTGGCAGGCTCTTTCTCAAAGAACGAGGAGGAAAAGCAAAGGCTAACGCTCTCAAAGCTGCTGGTTGCATCTCCCATCGATTATTATTGGCTGAATAGACTTCGCGCTCGATCGAATCTCCTGCACTACCGCCAACCGATATACACGGAAGACACACGCGGAAAGATAAAGAGCGTTACAAGAAGGACCCCCCTCGGAGGAGCTTCGCCAAATGCGCTCACGGCAGGATATAAACGGTCTTGTTTCTCCCGGCCTCGACGAAAGACGTCTCGGCGGAAGTGTATTCCGGGTATTTCAGATATTTCTTTACGCCGTCAACGACGAGTAAAAAGGGATGCGATAAGGCAGCAGAACGGCGGGAGTGCATAGGGACGCGAAACACAGTGAACGACGATAAAGAGACGCAGGTGTAGCACGACTACGGTGAACAATTTCACGAAAGGAAGAAAAGGGGCAAAGGAAAGTCTCATCTCGAGGCAATGTTGACCTAAAAGATGTAAATGTTGAGCGATCTAATGGTGTTTCGTTACAGAGCAATTCTACGTTATTTGCGATGCGTCACATTGGTGCTGGCATTCCAAAGCGTACTACCGTACAATTACGCTCTTTGACAAATTAAAATTGTAAACGAACAGAAGCGAAGTGTAGTCTGATCGAGAGAAAATAGAAACGGATGATATTCTAAAAATCTTTTAAGCGTTAATGCTTCAAAAAATGTATTAATAAAGCAAATGAATGATAAAAGTATAATTCAAGATTTTTCATTAGCTAATAATATAAAGTATAAAATATCATATAGATATGAAATATTAAATATCAGATAAATTGGTCGTTTCATTAAAAAAAAAATATACAAAGGCGAAAGAGCACTTTCACCCACGTAAAAATAAAGCTAAAAGCTAATAGATTTATCTTGCCTTTATGTATCATATATAATTTATATCTTATAATTATTTTAAAAACATAAATCAGATAATAGTTTTTCTCGTAATATAAACGACAGAATCACTTTTTATTTAATTACATTTTCTTGGTACTTTCGAGTATAAAGTTGGCTTCGCAGTTAGTCTCTTTAATAAGATTGTGACTGTGTATTGAATCGTGTCTCGAGTAATGAAATTTTATCGGTTGTGATTTTCTTTTATTTCCGATTTACCGATCATTTTATCATATAATTACTAATACGTAAAGAGAGATCGAAGAGAAGTAGTGCGACGTGATGTGATGGAAAACGGCCGATTAAATATTTATCAATATCTTCCGTTTGCGACGAGTTTTTCCTGTGATGTTGGTAAAATTAAAACGTCTGAGTCGATTATCGTCCCGACGGATACCACCACTCCGAACTATAGCGACGAGCTCGGTCCATTTCCATATCTCTTTTCGTGGAGGAATCCCGCTTATTTATTCATTCGAAAGAATTGCGTTTGCAATATCAAGTTATGCGCTGCCACGTTTGTTCGAGAAGCGCAGAAGGGCACGCACCATCATTGCCGCGCCCGTCTATCCTCGGCTGTACATTTAAATTCCCAGAATATTCCCTGTTGTTCTCGCCGTGTCTCGGCTTTCGTTACTTTTTATCGCTGGAAAAGTAATTTCTCTCAATTTTGTGCAATAGCACATTGGAATAACAACTGTACGTGATATTTCCGTATCACGCGATTATCGTTTGATTATCTATGCCTTGCAAAGGCGTTGAAATTGTTATAATTTACGAAATAACGAAATAGCGTAATTTCACAAAATGAAATTAATTATCGCTTATTACAATCGATCGTGAAAATCGTTTCTAAGAGAATACAGTAATTCCGCGGAGATGCAATGGAAATTGCATCTTTGCAGTGAAATTTCCTGAATTCAAGAAGATTTCGCTTACATAATGATACCTATGACAGTCGTCAGGCTGTCTATCTTTCCTATATCATTTCAATTCAACACTACGAGGAAAACTCGATCGTGTTTCTCGATGGTTTTTATCAAACTTAAGACGACTAGGCAACGGATTTCCTTGGTATCGATGACCGGACGGTCGATGTTAACGATTGTATACAGTTACGATAATAAGAGTCTATCCCATGCGGATGCACGCCGGTGCTTCCGACAGTTCTATCCAACGCGATATTAATGGGCGGATTTCTGTATCGCGAGAGTGCCTGAAGCCGCGGCGGCCAGCGACAGGTGCGACTAATTGTCCGTGAGAGTTCCCCGCCTCGATAATCTTGCCCCTCTTCCGGTAGTTAGACATTCACAGAGGAATGTCCGCACTGCGCGTCTGTTTCACGAAAATAATAATTATTAGAAGCTGACTGTGAATATTATTCAAACGTATACTTAAATCTACTTTTTTATCTAACGTACTCTCTAAAACTTTTAGAGTGAATCTCACTCTGAAGAGTGAAATCTTATTGAATATTCGATACTTATTGTTTATCGGTAATCAAACGATGAAAATTTGGCTAATTTTCGAGATTTAATTTTCAATTCTTAAATATGTTCGATTGTTGATAAAAAAAATGTATCAAATATTTTTATTCCCTCTACAAATATATTAAGTTTCATTAAATTAAAAAGGAACACCTAAAAGCCTTTCTTTGTCAGAAGAAAATGTTTGATATTTGTGACCATAATTATATAAAATAATAAGTCAGGAGCTCTACTTTTATAGTTGATATTGTTATAAAAATAATATTTAGCCCCAAAAATAGTTATTGTTTTATATTAAATAAATGAATAATATACATATGTTTCATTTAATATTTGTTTCAATACATTCATTTGGTATTCAATATCAATCTGTAGTAAGATTAGATATGCTACTCAGACAATTTCTAATATATAGCTAATATTACGTCGATATCATTATTACTATTATAAAATATCTTCTTCTATATTACGAGAAAGACGAACAGGTTTACCTGTATATTTTTATTATCTCTATATTTCAATTTAGTTTTCGAGCAAAAATTCAGTCGTAAAATCGAGAAATACGAAATATCAAGAAATCTAGTGAGATTAGTACTCTCAAGATAGGAACTCCTCTCTTCTCTCACATATCTCCAAACTCTAATCCCATATCGAGAAATTGATTTTGTTCGAGCCAGAGGGAAGTACGCCGTGAATCTAATTTCCTGATCCGCGCGGCGCAATCGATCGGCCGGACTTACTGCAAACGAAGTCGCCGATCCTCTCGTAGTCGATTCGATAAATATTCAGTGCAGCACTAATTATGCAAAAGCTAAGTATTCGGTGGCTAACTCCGCTTTAATCCCGAACCGAGGCGGCATAGTCCTAGAAAACAGAGAGAGGGATAGAGCGAAAGA
Source organism: Cyphomyrmex costatus (assembly GCF_001594065.2). Lineage (NCBI taxonomy): Eukaryota > Metazoa > Arthropoda > Insecta > Hymenoptera > Formicidae > Cyphomyrmex > Cyphomyrmex costatus. The sequence continues at coordinate 618,918 of NW_017275337.1, read as the reverse complement.
GAGCACTCGGAATTTGAATTTCAAAACTGCGGCCGAGCGCGACCGTGTCCGAGCCATTTGGGACAATTAAAGCTGCGTTAATTTGTAAGTGTACATACACACACATACACACGCGCGCGCGTAAAAATGCACAGCACACATATCGTACCATATTCGTTATGTATGTATGTGTCTTCAATCTACGTAAATAATTTTATTAAAAATTTTTCGGAACTATAATACGTCACAAAATTCTATTCTATTTATGAAATTATCATATATAAAAGAAATTAAAAACAAACTTCAACAATATGTGCTAAATAGAGATTTTTAATGCATACTAAAAGAATTAGGAAATTATATTTTTTATTCTATCGAAAATATTGCATCCAGAGTGGTGATAGCAATATTTTGTATTAAATTCGTCTATTACTTTATATCATACGTTATTTTTGCATATCTCTGTAACTGCATAAAATTTACTTCATTTTATCGATTCGTTAGTTGATCCTTTTACGCGCAGGTGCTCCGACTTGACGAATGACTGGTTAGATTAAGCTCGACTTGACGATAAATGATCGTGACTTTGCACGTACGTGGATCGTAACGGTATCCACCGCCGCATGGCGGATATGCGGGTTGCGTTTGCGATAATCATGACCCATTCGATTCATTTTTTGTGATTATGTGAACACACCTTCGAAAGATACCAAGTAAAAACATTAAGAACAATATAAATGGACGGTGTAATTCTGTGTGACATTATCGTGGTAAGTTTTACTAGCACTTGCTACAAAAACTCGCTAAAATTTAAAAAATTACACTAATAAATTTAAATTCATGTTTATTATTGTAGTACTTCAGTATAATGGTACAATAAATTCTTCCGTTCTGAGTAAATTTGGGATAATTTGACTTAAAATAGTACATTTGCATCTACGTGGTGTAAATGATATTCTTTCTTGAAAGAAAAAAAGTGGATAAACAGCAATTTACATTGTTTACTATTTTAACTGCTATTTTTTCACAAAATACAAAAAAAATGTAATTTAATTCAAATAAAAATGTTTTCAGATTTCTAACGAATCAATTAAATTACTCTCATATCAAACCCTTAAATTGATGCAAAATAAAATATTTACGGTGAGAATTTTTTAATTTTAATCGAGTTTTTCGGGATTGTATATACCGGTAACTCTCGCTGCATATACAAATATGTAACTATGACTCATGTCGTCGGTTGCGGGAATCATAGAGAAAATGTTAGTCCCCCAGGCTTGCAGGATTAGATAGCGCTTAAGCCTGACTTACGCTGGGTCTTCGAGAGTAGCCTGACAGTGAGTAACAGTTCGGCGCATTTTCTAAGGAATCGCGCGCAGCGCAACGGTGAGAATAAATCGTTGCTGTTTCGTTGTAATTAATCGCACCGGCGCCGGTGAAATATCGTCTTCGTTAAATTATCGCAAGAATTCATTGCACGGCGATCTGCCGTAAATTAACGTCATTACGACATAATAGCGATCCGATTGAAATAATTCCACGACGAAGAATCTTTCTTTATTCTTCGAGAAGATCGTAGGATAGTAATGACATTGTATTATCCTTATTAAATTATTGCAAGAGAATTCATTCGTCGACGATTTGCAGCAAATTAATGCAAATTGGGATATAATAGCAATCGATTTCAAATACTTCTACAGCGACAAATATCTTCACGATCTTTGAATATAATCTCTGAAATTATTCCAAAAATTATTTTTCGATTTGTTATAAAAAAATAAAAAATAAAGTTTTTAATATTTCTGTAATAAAAATAACTCTCATTTATAATTTATAATTTTTTAAACAAAGAATTACAACGTATAAAAAAATAAATAATTATTCTGTCAATTTTCTTACTTTTAGTCTATTCGACATTAATCTTCATTTATTTGATGTAAATTGATTAACGTATTTTGTGGTAATATCTTCTCTTATAAATATCGATAATGTTTTATTCAATGCTTTTTGCTACGAAACATGTGACCATGATGAAAAATTTTGCAACAACTGTCTCTTTTTTTGTATATTCATTTGCATACCGAGCGGAGAAACGCGAATAAAATCGGATTTAGAATTCCATCAGGAATTCTACACTCAAAACTTTCCAACGAAAACTATATTAAATTGCACCGACATTTTCGAGAGACGTTTCGAACGTATGATAAAATGGACGAGCGTTGAAGTAATATCGTTCTGTTAAACCGATCTGAGATCGTTGTTTGAAGTGGTAAATGAAGATATAATATCAAATGCAGAAACGATATATGAATTTTAAATATAATATTCGATTCGCGCGCGCTAAATGTGAATAAAAACTTAGATTATTCTTTCTCTAATTTTGATTTAATATCCACAAAGATAATATTATTTTTATTCATTAATTTTTTATAAAGGAATTGTTCATTTTTTAACTTTCTATCGACATGTGTTAAAGATTCGCGAAATATTATACATGATGTAGTAAAATCGACTTCAATGCCGAATCGGATATTATCTAGCGACAAATTTGTTCACATTGTTACGAAACTTCCTTCGCATGTAGTTTCATTGTGCATCATACACACCGGAAGTGTACAGAAGCACTGCGTAGAATAACAAGAGAATTAATCACAGTCATATTTTGACGTCTCGCATACGCGGTAAGTAAACAAACTTAGTCGAGCAATTTTAATGAAGATAAATTGTGAGCTTACTCACAGCCTTTCGATAGCCAAGATAAATCGCATTTTCTTAGGCAATTCAATAGAGTGATAAATTCTGTATCCCAGCCAAAGAAAATGATATTATCTCTAAGATAAGTAAGATAATCTTCTTTACATTTTTTTTCCATTCTAGTCTAAAATAGCTCTCTCTAATATGTAATAAATTGTTTAGAATTAAATAATTATTTTATGTTTTCAAAGATTATTTGAAATTAAAAACTTATAATTTATTAAATCTTCTGTCCTACTCAAAATGATTTTAAATATATTCTTCCTATATTAATCATTACTGTGTTCGTTGATTTTATATTTATAAATACATGTAATTATAATTAGAGGAAGACGAATTTTAAAATACCTTAATTTAAAGATTTCTCATCAAGAACATAATTTTTTCTATCTTTCATTTTCTTTCTTGTGCTACCTATATATCAACCTCACAGAGCACATCGTAAAAGCAGCCCCTAATATAATTCATAACTAAAGATTAAAAAATGCCCTTATACGATGTAAAATCGTTGTCAAGGCGCAGGCGACTAAAAGAGAACTCTTTTGCGAAAATGTATCTTCGCAATGCCATCATTAAAAAAAGCTAACAGAAATATACTGCATCCACACGAGTTATAAATTCTGAGAGTTTTAAAAAATTTCATTAAAATATAATCAGTGCCGTGTCGACGAAATTATTTCGTGTCGTTTCCCTTGAGAGTTCACGCGTTGTTACGGTCGGTCGGTCGATTACTCGAGTCACAAAAGGGCGTCAGTAAAAGAGCGAGAGATATGGAGGACGTACACAAATTTAATTAAAAATTAAGTCTAAGAGCTTACAGGCTACGACGGAAACTTTGTAACAGCCTCTTCCGTTCGAACATCCCAACTCTTGCTCTACTGGCATTTTCCTCTTGGTAGGAGGATCCTCTACTCGAGGAGACAAGCGGGAAAATACGCAAGCAAGAGGAACGTCCGCTAGACGGCAATAAATCGTAGCGGAGTATCGGCTTACACGCACCGACGAGAAGGAGAGGCCCAGAGAAGATCGTACGTTTATATTCGCTCTGCGGAAACAAACCGTGTGTTCCGGAGGATGTTATCGAAACACCGGAATGCACACATCAGTCGCGTATATTTGGGATGCTCAGGATGAATAAGAATTTACGGTTCCGATACGCTGAAATATCGTTCAAGCAGCGATTTGAAACTGATTCCTTTTTTTCAGTGAAAAATTATATTGAAAGATTATATCAAAGAACATATAACTTATCAATTCGATAATATTCAACACGCGTATTTAATTTTTAAACGCCAAACTATGGAAACAATAGACATACTTAACCCGGTTCGGCTGCTTATAACTTTCATAAAAATGAGTGTATTGTAAATATTTTTTAAATTAAAATATCAGATATCTTTTTTAAGAAACATAATGATACCAAGCAAATGTGTGGGTATGTATTTTTGTTAATAATTAAAAAATAAATAATTAAAAAATTAGATATTAATATCTTCTTATCTGTTGAAATCAATTCCGACCGAAAGTGATCGAAATGTTCTCGAAAACTTTCGTAACAAGCATTAAAAGCCGCGCGGATATGCTGAAACTTGTCGTGTACAAAAACGTCTCTGTGAGAGGCGAAAAAATGGATGTGCAACCAGTCAATTTGGTCGTGATGTTCATGAGTTCCACTCACCTTCCTGTTCAACCACGAAAATCTGATAGTCGATCTGCTGGCGTAGCAGTACCGGATGCAGATTGTAGAGGAGAGTCTGCAGATGCTGCGGTCGATCGCGAAATGGAATGATTATTGCGACGCGATGCCTAGCGACGCAATCTGCAGGCCGACCTATGCCGCCTGCTTTCACCTCCGCGAATGACTTCTCCATCTCGGACAATGATGGTGGTGATTTACTGACGATCACCGGTCCAACTGGAAATAGAAAACACAGAGAGATAGAAGTAATCCGAGAGGCGCGAAAAAAAATGTACGCACGTACTTCAATAATAATGACATTAGACTGCACGAATATATATGAATAATATATTAAACGATAGTTAATCTATATCTATATTTTTATTATAATATTTGCATATTAATCTGTTTCCCATTATATTTTATTCTCGAGTTCAAGCGCAGTAAATTGAAATCGTAAAAGAGTTTCTGAACGATTTCACGATACGTAAGCTTTAATTTTAATTAAAAAATTTTCTCGGTTTATTACAGATTAATATGATATCTCTGGCAATTTGTTCACTTACCCAAATTCGGTGGGATGAGGGGACACCGTGGCATCGTCACGTTGCTAGTCGCGTTCGCCACTGGAAGATCTCGTGTGGTTCCACTGCCAACCAGATTTCTGATTGGCACCGGCTCGGATTTAGATGAATTCGAGAAGCCCTTGGCCAGTATTGAGAGTATCGTCGTCGAGGATACATTGCCACCCGCGGCTGAACTTGGTACAACAGTTGCTTGACCATATATGATCAATCCACGTGGGTGGGTTCTATACGAGCGATCCGCGTATCTATAGATAATAAGAAAAATATAAAAAATACTTGACGACGCATGTAAACACATTGAAAATTAGATTTTAAAAATCTATGCAACAAAAATTAGGCATTTGATGTGATAAAAAATGGCACTTTGCATCTCCGCACGAAAGTGGCTGTTATACATTTTTATAAGTATGGTGATAAGTATGATGATTAACTCATATCATAGGTTTACTTTCTTTCGCGTTACGTAAAATCTGATATTAAATGTAAATCTATGTTAATGCTAATTGGCGATCGGATTTACATCAGCGATTTCAAAGTTAATGTTGAGTTCGCGAGTAGGTATAGGTATCGCTTCCCGCATAACACGTAAGCATTCGAGAGCCAATTATTATCTATCGATTGCACATCGTAGTAGCTACACACAGCTATTACAAGGCTGACTGTGCAACGCCTCTGTAATTCAGAGAGAGAGAGAGAGAGAGAGAGAGAGCGATGTCCAGCGATTAGAGGATCGATCGACTGTCTAATCGCGACAGAGATTCGGGTTTCGTAGAACAGAACTTCCAATCGAATACATTATTATTTACATTCAAACCGTTTCCAAAACAAATTAGATTTATCTCTGTAGGAGACTATAAAATATATGGATGCTTTTTAGGACCTTAAAAAGAATTTTCCTTTAAAAACAATTCCTTAGTTATTTATAATTTTATTATTAATCAAACAGTGCGAATGATAAAGTATATTTCATTAATTTATACAAGAATAGTAACGCGTGAACAATTTAATTTCAACGTATAATGAAAAAAAATTCACATCGTTTTTCACTGTTGAAGTTATAAATTGAATACGGCTACAATAAAAAAGCAGTAAGGAACTACAATTTGAACTATATTAACTATAACATATTTTACTTTAAATTTTTCTAAAAATTAAAATAGTTTTATTTTTTATTTTAAATGTAAAAAATTAATATTTACTTAATAAAGGCTAATTGGAAAATACTTAATAATTACTTAGGGTACATGATTTATTATATAATACAATTTTATTACGAAGTCCTGACCTCACCACGCAAAATTATGAATTAAATCTTCGACTAAAATAAAATAGGAATTTATAAAGATAAAAACATATTTAGTTAGTTAAAAATTGTCGATAAAATATCCGTAAATGCAGTTAAGATGATCTGACAAAGTCAGAATTCAATAAAGTTAATGTCATCAAAGCTGTATTAAATGTGGAAAGCCAGGAAGACAACGATACATCCTGTGTAATGACTCGTTCGTGGAATCTCTAAGAATTAAACCGGATGGCGACCTATCCGGCGGCGTTTCCTTTGCTCATCTCGTAAAAATTTCCTGACCTCTCTACCTCGGTGTAGAGACTTCCCAGGAAATTTGATGCGGCGGCATGGCCTCGAACTTTAAAAGCGATTTTCTCATGCCGCGAGCGTTTACTGCACCTTTGCATCAGTCTTTTTTTTCTTTAATTCTGCGTCTGGGACGAGACTATGTATCTTTTAACACAAATGCAACAGCAATTTGTTCGAGTTCCACGTAAATATTAAAGAATTTTTGATTCTTAAAAGAATTTGAAATTTAGCATTCTTATAAAATTTATTTATAAAATTATAAACTGGAAAAGTCATTTAAAAGTATAGAGATTTAGAATTTTAAAGATAAATTTTTTTAATGATATTGTACTTGAAGAAAATCGATATTGCTGTGTGTGTGTGTAATTGTAATTTCATTATATATTTGAAGAAATAAAACTATGTTATATACAATTCTATTTAAGAAATATTAGTGTTATAAAGATAACAAAAAAAACATTAAAATTTTGATTCATTATTTTTTCCAATTCATTATTCCATCGAAGAAGATTTTCATTACTTTACTATAGTTTATTATCACATTTTGAGAAGGCAGATTAATTTTTTTTAGCAAATTGCCTCAATTCTTTTACGACAAACCTTAAAATCGAAAATCGAATGAGTAGTGACTCGATGTGAAACTTGATAAGTTTCCCAGATCCATTACCGCGCTTTTGCGTTCTAATTCACTTAAAGTTTACGACAGACCGAAGGACACGGCAAGAAATTACGACGGACTTGATCCACGCAAGGCGACCTCTCCTCTCGGTTGGTTCCTGATGCGCTTCGCTCATTCCTCTCTCGTCTCGCAACGAGAGCGTCAGCGAATTTCCCGAGTTTACGAGCCAGTCCGCTTGCAGTTGCAATTTCCGGGACTGCCGCCGGCCACCGCTGCGACTGCAATCCGCAATCTAACGTCCTTCCCTTCCTCTTTCAAGCACATGCAACGGATAGGTCGCTACGTGCAAAATCATGAGGTAACACGCTGACGGTATTTCTAGTGTCTGTGACAAAAGCCCGCGATAAGCTAAATAGGGAATCAAGCGCGCGACACCGTGGGTTTTAATATATTAAAGCTCGGAATACCATTCACCGCAGCTTCATATATGTCATAGCCATAAAAGGAAACTACACGAAATTAAATTTTATTTTCGCAGTAAACTCTGAATGCATTTGAAAGTTTAAAAATGTCGGAATTTTCAAAAGGTATAAGAAGACTAATTAACAAAGCGTAAAAGATATACTACGCATGAATAAATGTAATAAAACATAATAGAAATAAAAGAGAACAGAATAAAGTGATATGCAATTATATCACCATAAATATAATTATTCGTTATAATTAATATGACTGAAATTATTCATTTTGCTTTTATTGCGGTTGATTTTAATTTTATATCTACATAAGAGAAATACTAGATCACACATAAACATCGTGCATAGACATTGCATTTTCATTTGTGATAATAGTCTAGTCAATCCCAAGTGATCAATGGTCTGGTAAACGATGGTCGTTTCCGTCGTCACGCTGTTTGCCTCGCGTCACTTATTTTCATTATTTTCGCCACGGCGTAACGCTCAACTTCAGTGTTGAGCGAGCAAAGTTTAGACTGCGGTTCGCTTACGAAACGATTACATGAAAACCGACGAAGTTTGCGGGCCGCAATGTAGATCGATCCTCACGAGAAGGTATCTCGCGATAAAGGTCGATGCGAAAGTTGTGGCAGGTGTGTGTACAGGTGGATTCTATTTACATGCCACGTTTTCTCGACGTTATGCCAACGGCGAGCCTGTTTACGAAGATTTTTGAAGCCAAGATAGAATCACCTCAGCAATCTCGCGTGACGAGAAAATTTACAATCTAATAGAACTTGCAAAACAGAACAGACTGTAACAAAGTCAACGAATCATAATTCAAAGAGAATATTAATTGGAGTATTAAGCAGAGCAAACATTGTATAAGTAATAATACGAGTATATTGATTATATTAAATATAATTATATAAAAATAAAATTTATAATATTATAGAATTTGTAGAAAGATTAGATCTCTTCCGTAAAGATTCCGTTATTCTTAAAATAACAATCATGGAAAAAAATTTATTTATTAAGAAATATAAATATAACATGAAGAGATTTGATGAACAAATACGTTGTCTTTTTACAAAGAAGACATTTTCATCATCGAATCACGTTAAACGTACAAGTTTTCGTTCGATTATTTAAGTTAATGTAGGACACGGTTAATACTTAAACTGAACTGTTCGTTTGGGAACACCGTGTACTGTTGGTATTTTTTAACTTAATTGGTATTTTTAACTTATTGCATATGTAACCTTAAATTTATTTATTTTATATCGAATTTATATTTATGTCGTAATTATGTATCATTGTCTCTATTATATGTATAAAGGTATTTATATGTATATAAAATTTATTTTATGTATATATAGTATATATATAATCTCATATCCAATTATGTTTTACTCTCCCCATCTTAATTATAAGCAATTGATTATGTTACAAATTCCAGACCAATAGCGAGTCCGCGCGCATAACGATTTCATAACTTAGATATACCTCTATCCTAGCTGCGAAATAGTTTCGATGCCTCGTGATATTTCGGGAAGGTGGAGAACGCCCGCGCCGGTGGTATCGAGCGTCATCTCGAATTTAATTAAATCTGCTTCGTACCGCCTTGCGCATCCGTTTGGATCGGATGGGTGAAACGAACATCTAGAGAACCGGGTAAGAGCGACTAACGATTCAGTTGATTGCGAGACTTAAGAGAATTCGACGACGATCGTGACGACGATGAAACTAGCGTCGACGACAAACAATCCGGACGATCAAACAAACGAGCGGCTTAAACCGCATGTTAGGATTCGAAATGCGTGCCCTATGCTATCGAGGATTAATTTGTTCCTAAAATGTAATGAGTATGCTATGAGGTGTGTATAAGTACTAGCAATTCGCAGGTTAAACGAATCGAAAAGAATCCATGAATTCAAAAGTTAAATATTTATATTAATATTAACATATGAATACAAACAATATTAGAACATTTAGAATAATGCATTAGCAACTGTGATTATAATGGATGCGTTTAGATGAACTTTGATTTATTAATGTAATTTATTAAGTTTTGATAATTAATGTAGATAAACTGTGATTTATTAATTCAGTGATTTATTAATTCAGCAAACTAAAAGCATAAGCTGATTGTATTCAACTGTTGTGAGCAAACTTTCATGAGATATAAAATGAAATTATTGCATAATACGTTATAAATATAAAAATGTAGAAATTAAAACATCAAATATAAAAATTGAAGAATGTAAGAAATAATAATAATAGACACATTTATCATCACATTATAATCTTTACTAATATTTCTTCGTAAATATTAATGAACGTTTTAATTGGAAAAAATCACGATTACTGTAAATTTATAAATACTTGATAAAATTTTACACAAAAAATACCATTGAGGTTAAATTGATACATTGCGTAAATATGTTCTTTATGCGTGTGCAGTTCTAACGAAGTACCGATTTGCGGGAATTCGGTGGAATTCTCGCCACGTTCGGAACGGCATAAATCTGACGTGACTCATCCCGGCCGTCGATACGGGATCGACCGCGTGCACCACCTGGCGCAGAAATACTTTGCCGGCTATGCAGCATCCGATTCGGAATTCACAGAAATCTTTCCCCTCGCTATAGAATGGCACGAAAGATATCTTTGCAATGAGCGAGCACGCGGAAAACGGCGCGGCAAGCCCAGCGAGTCGTCGATACGTAAAGATATATTTCTCGATATACGTGACAGGGATTTTTGAAAGCGGCACACGACCGACTTGACTGGTTATCACCACGAAATCGTGAAGAAACCGCGGAGATATTTCTCAAAGATTCACCGTTTTTATAAACAGAAAACGTACGTGAATATAGAAAAAACAAAAAGCTTTCTTATATTAATTATATTGAATTGATAATATTATTATACAAGGAACGATAAAGTATAATTAAAATGTATGAGGGTATTTTATTTCAATATTTTAATAATTATTATGAAATTAAATTATTCATTCATATATATTATTAATTCATCAATAATAGGACTTGATTTTAATCTTAAAACTGGTATTTATTATTTCAATACAAATTAAAAATCGTCAGTTCCATAAACAATCGCTTAATAAATGACAAAGTTAAGAAGATTATTTCGACAGATGGTAATTTCCCGTTAAACTTTCCTCGGGGATAAATCGCCGTTTGTCAAGGGACGCTTACGGTTGACAAGATATCCGATAACGATGGAACCCTGTCTTCGATAAAATCCATTTCTGGTATCGAGTGAAGTTTCCTGTGCCACTTTTATATCAATTCCGATAATTTTATTTTTTCGAATTTAGGTGGATATCGAGACGGAACGCCAAGACTTTTGACGATGATGCATCTTTAACGTCGGGATCCGATGTCGCGCCGATTCACGCTTTCCGGAAGAAGCAATGGAAAAGGAAGGAAGGAAGGAATGACGGACTGGAGAGTCCTCGGGGATGCCGAGGTCGTCAAAGCGCGAGGAAACTCCACATCGATCGGCAATGTCGCGCACGGAAGCGTCCGTTAAAAGTTTGACAGGATCTCATACCCGGAGAGTCTCGCCGCAAAGTGGAGTTTCAGAAGGTAGACAAGGGTGAAGCAAGAATAAAAATAAAAACAACGCCTTTGGACGCGCCAACAAAGGTTTAAATACGTGCCATAACTTCTTGTGCGCGTTATAATCCCTTTTTAATTTTTTAAAGTTAAAACGATAGAAGGTAGATAATGTTAATACATCCCTAAGAACCCATTGTGTAAATTTTCTAGATATCTTCTGAGTATAAATATATATTATAAATAAATTAAATAATATTCGAAAAAAAAGAAATAAGAAAGGGATTTATTGATCCTGTCGGCCTTCGTTGGCGACGCGACGGGTCAATGTTCGAAATATGATCAAACAAGTAACTTACAGCGTAATAAGGTTAATAGAACGTAATGGGGTTGATAGAACATAAGACTTAATATTAAGAAAAAAGTATCGCAGAAAATATTTTCCCCCTTCAAGGATATGATGGAAATAGATACTCCGTCTTATTTATCTCTTTATGTTGCTCTAAATAATTAAATTATATTAAATTAATTATATAATATAATTATATAATTACTTCGTTTCTTATAATTGCTTCCCCGATTCTTTTCATACAATCAACAAAAACTTTCATTCCTCATATACTTAACGTATTTAATTATTAAATACATTTTATTTAATTGCAAGTTACTTCATATACTGCAATTTATCGTCAATCATGAGTAGATTTCTTTCATTCATTCCAATCAAAGTTTTCAAAAAAAGATTGAAAATTTAATTTAAAAGGATCATACATTGAATTTCATAAATAGAGCAATTAAATTTTAATAATATAATTGAATAATAATTTTTGTAAATTATAGTTACAACTTCGAGATTTAATATTCATAATTTTTTTTTTATTTTTACTGATATATCCGAGAAACTAGACTTTGGTTTCAACTCTATCGAAAATTCTGTCAATAAAAAGAACGATGACAGCACGTCAGTACAAATGTTAACATATTTGCAGTTTTAATTTAAATCCGCTCGTGACAGGATTCGGAAATTTCACGTCTCGAAGGAAAGTCACGTAGCAGGGCATGTCTGATCCGATGTCTGATATTCTCCGATGGCGATATAACATAGACGATCAAGACAGCTAAATCCAACGGCGTGACGAGACTGCACGCTCGCATAACTCGGTGAGGAATTTACCAGGGAATATTCTTGACTTCCGATATTCCCGCAGCATTCGTCCGATGGGACAGTATGACATAAAGATGCATTAATGCCTAAAATAATCATCTCTTACTTTGAGAATCACAAATATCAAATCGATTTCATAGAAAAACGTCATGAGGTCAAAACGGTCAATGGATGATTGTCAGAAGCATTATATAATTCACGCGCGTAGCCAGCCTATACACAAATATAAACACTTTGCTAATAATTCACAATACTCCAATGCTCGAGCTTATAACTGAAATGACGAGACGTGCATTGTTAGATAATCCGAAGCAACGGTTCTCAAATTCGTAGAGGATATTTGCTTTAAAATGTAGAACTTTTCAAAAGTATCAAGTTATTATAATAAAAGAACTTTTCAGAAAAACTTTCATCAGAAAATAAAAGAAAAAAGATCTAAATTCGTTTAAAATATTTTTCAATATTCAATAAATTGTAATATTTAAAATATTATTAAAAATGTAAAGAACAACCTTTTATAAATAAAATTTTTTTTTGTTGAAAAAAAGTAGATTTAAAATTAAAAATTAATTTTTTTAAATGTATCAAAAATATCGTAAAAGCATTTTTATTTTTACGTAATTATGTATTATTTTTTGGAAAATTCTTTCTCAATAAATAGATAAATAAAAGAGTCTTTTGTAACAAAACAAAAAAACGCATATAATATATACGAATGATTTTATCTGTAACATAAAATTAAATATATATAAAAAATGTAATCTTTGTTTTCAAATACAAAGAATAAATAGGCTAATGAGAGTAAACTCGCTGTTATCAATGCGAAATCACAAAAATCATATATATTCGTTAACAATCAAAAAATGTCATATATAAAATACTAAAGTAAATGTCATATATAAAATACTAAAGTATTTTATATATGACATTTTTTGATTGTTAACGAATATATATGATTTTTGTGATTTCGCATTGATAACAGCGAGTTTACTCTCATTAGCCTATTTATTCTTTGTATTTGAAATTTTCGAGAGTCGATTTTTATATTTAATTTTTTAATCTTTGTTTTGTTAAATATAAATAAATGCTTTCGTATTTAAATACGAGAACCTGTAATAAAACGCCTCGCCGTGAGCCATTAATATATTCCGATAAGACAGACAGCACCAGGCAGTGGCATCACAGTGTAATGATATAGCCTGTTAATGTGACGTGGTACCGGAACAACATCTAGCAGTTTGATTTGTAATAACGATCGCGACAGTGTCCCGCATTCGATCGCATGTGCTCGCAATCGCGCTATCCAATCTATAATTTATCCTCGCGGTTACGCGTATCGCTAATACGCATCGCGTCACGAAATAAACCAGTCAATCACTGCTCGACGTTCTAATCCTATGATGCACACCCGGGAGCTAGAATATATCAACTCCACTTCTCCTTCCAAATTTCAAAAAATCTAATTCAATTTTTGTTAATCATATTCAGCTATAAAAAACTTCTGTGTATATAACTTCTATAGTAACTTCTGTGAAAACAAAGTTTCTTCATCACATTTATTTATAAAATAAAAAGAATGAACAATTTCGCGATAAATGATAATCGAGATATAATTGTAATATGTTTATATATAATATATATAACGTGGCCACACCAGATAACTCGCAAATTGTGCTATTATTCTATAATTATAATACAAATATCATGGTAATTACGCGATAGTCTCAATTGACAGATGAAATTGCCAATCTACTCCCTTTTGCCTTTGGTGACATTTTAATTACTGTCGGCGATATCGATAGCGTAAGAATTGTGAAATACAACCAGCGCGTGAGATAATCGGCAAAAATGTCACGTGTCATTATTACAACTTATCGTTTTGTGTTGGTTACATAATGCATACTGCGTCATCGTACAATATAACTATAACTCGATGCAACTGAGTGAGAAGCAACAAAGGGTGACAAATTATCGTGGCCAGAGTGACGACAACATTTTAATCTGATAACTCAGCTTTTGAACATTGTATGCAGACTACAATCATAATATTACCAGATATATCATCATTAGTGCTAATTAAATGCAATTTTCAACGATGATGTTTATGACAATGTTTAAAGCCATCCGTCACTGTTGGGCACGCGCGCGATGTGTAAAAATATTTGTTTATCAAGAATTCTTATTCGTTCAATTTGAGAAACTCAAAAAAATTATAACAGATTATAAATTTATTTCTTATTTATGAGTCATGAGTTACTTACTGTTACAATATTTTTTATAAAATAATAGAAGTAAGAAAGTTTGGTAATTTTACAAATGGATGTGTGTCATAATTTTATTAGGAAGAAATCGATCCGTAATTTTCAAACAGCTTAAAGATACATACTAAGAAAATTATGAAAATAATTATACTTTACAAATCAAAGCAAATGAATTAAATAATTACTCAAGCAATAAATATAGAGTGAATACAGAGAGAAAGACGCTATAGATTGACTATAAACTATTAAACATTATTTCAGGAAGCACGTAATAGCAATATACATATTTTTTTTGTAGTTTGTCCTTTTTTAATGCAAAACTTCGAAGTTACATAAAAAAGAAACTTCCAGGTGACAATGCTAAATAGATGCGTCATCAATCAACATTGTGCGCGAGTAAGGATCAACACGTTTTCCTTTTAAGAACCGGGCCTCAGTCTTGATCTGTTAACTGTTAAGGTCGCGTTATGCCGGCGAAACGTGAGCAACAGCCACCTCCGCATTTCCTCACCGCACGTTCGTTGGCGTGTCGCTTTGTAATAATAACGGCGCGGCCGCTGCAACACGAAGGCGAGACGCGCCTTTCATTACGTTCGCTGCAGCGCGCGCCAAAAGCGCCTAATTGCAGAGATTAGAAACGACAGCAAAAAGAAAATAGTCACGAGAAAAGTCGCTCGAAATTCCCCGGCATTCTTCACGCACAACTTTGAACAGATATTTACTCCACAGAAAACATTTGATACGGCCATCTGGCCAAAAACTATATCAACCTTAATTTAAATTTTTTAAATAAACTCGTAGACACAAATCTTTCTTTATAATTATAAAATTTTGAGACAATTATTTCTGTTGTGGAAAATTAAAACTAAAAGGATTTCACGTAGATCCTAAGATACGCGAAGCGACGAGACCGACAATATATATCTTTAAAAATTAGTCTAAAAAAAATACTCCAAAATTTTAATTTTTTTTTCATTTAACATTTAGTTCAAAATTTTGTGAGATTTTGTTTGTAAAATCACTATTAGATTTCAACGTCTTCGTGCTCTCTCGATCGATATCTTATAGAGCAAGCGACTGATTATTCCTATTACCTAAAGGCTTCGTAATCGCGCGTGTATCAGCATTGTCATTAACCAGCCATTTTGCCTCGTTACATAGTCAGATAATGAGATTTCCAATGTATCTGCCATGAACTCCAAAGGATAAGAACTGATCCTAAGCTATACACTTAAACATACATATATGCGGCATATATAATAAAACGCTACGTGAAGATCTGTATGAAACGTACTCTTTCCTTATACAAAATTTGAAACATAATAGATCAACGTTTTCAAGCATAGAACAGAAAAAAATTCGCATCGAGTAACCGTAGAGAATTTTATTATTATTTACCGTTTCGAATTTTATTATTTAAAATTTTAAACTGACTTTATATCTT
This sequence comes from Cyphomyrmex costatus, assembly GCF_001594065.2. Classification (NCBI taxonomy): domain Eukaryota; kingdom Metazoa; phylum Arthropoda; class Insecta; order Hymenoptera; family Formicidae; genus Cyphomyrmex; species Cyphomyrmex costatus. The sequence continues at coordinate 602,798 of NW_017275337.1, read as the reverse complement.
CCAATAATTTTGCTTTAAAGAAAGCATGAACGTTTTTGGAAAATAACGGTAAAATATAGTAACAAGATATTCTCTCTTTCTCTCTCTCTCTCTCTCTCTCTCTCTCTCTCTGAATTTAAAATTCATTCTTTCTTCCCTCTGAATATAGAATTCGTAACTTCGATCAAACTCAATAATATCCTGTTTTTCGATACAAAAAATTTATTCGATAGAATAAATTTTTTGTCGTGAGGCAAGTTTATACGTTTCAGTAAATTCATCAAAATTGGGATGACTAGCGATTGCGAAATGATAGCCAATGGCTGTGAATTATTAATGTAGCTTCATGAGAGAAAGGAAGGAGGACCACGGATAATTTTGCAGCGAGCCGAATGTGATTACGCGGTTCGTTACACGTATCTGGCATCAATGTTACTTAACGCGGTTGGATGCACACGCTCAAAGTATTCATTGTAACGCTGAAAATCACGTTATAGCCAGTTTTGTAATAATAATGATAATTATAATAAGCGATGCATCATTATGCTAAAAAACATTTATACTGAATTTAATCATAATTCGTGTTTTGTATCCATCCTTCAATTATTGATCTGCTGAAAGACAATCCGCGGAACGGCAATTTTACATTGGTGGACAATTCAACGATTAAATTTCACCGCAGATAAATGGAACCGGTTGAACATAACGAGAGAGTGATTCGATCTACTCTTTTACTCGGCCGCTTCGGAAGCGTGTATTTTCGGTTCGTGTCATTATTTAATTTCATTCAAAACGCTTTCCTCTCGACGCATTGTGAAAAACCAAGTAATTATTAAAGCGTTAAAAAATGCAACACGCAAAGCATTTTTTAAAAGAAATTGAATTTTAAAAAAGCTTTATTTTTTGTATAAATCATAAATTATTGAATAACTCCTCTTAATTTTGAAAATTTTATACATTGAAAAAATGAATGGCTGAACATGTGATACATGTACATAATATATACTCAAATGAGAATTAATAACATTAAAAGTATAAGACAATGCTGCGTAAAATATTTGATAATTGTGTAGCCAGTAAATATATTAATCTTTTTATAGTTCACATAAAACAAGAATTTCATTGATAAATTGCAATAATTATTTCAATAATGAATGCGTAATTTTAATCGATATTAAGCGGATGCATTTAAATAGCATTAAATTATACATGCCTACTCACTAATTCCAGTCTATCGTTCTACTTTAATAAATGAAATAAACTCATTTTGATAGCACCTCATTTATTTGTTATTACATCGTTAAATTATTTCAATAGCTTTTAGCTTCATTGAACATTAAATACTGTAAGTCACAAATATAAAGAAAGGGTTCGCTAAGAGATGAATTGAGCTAACAGCTTTCCGTGCAATTATTCGGGAACAATCTGTCTAAAATCGTTAACAGTACCATTGACTACAAATCCAATTCAATTATAGCGGACAAGAAATTTCCTGCAAAATCACTCGCGGAACTTCGCCCGAGGAAAGTTCACGTCAACAGTACAGTAGTCTGTCTGTCGTTTGTGTACACTCACGGATTCGCATCCCTATTAATAATGCCAAACGCGAACTCACGCGAGCGAGGCGACGAATAACGACGAGTCGGCCGATTATTAAGCCGGGAATCCAACACCCGCGATTAACGTGGAATTACCGGGACACATTGCATCTCCTGTCGTCGCGATAATGCACGCGCGCAATGATGGAATTTAAGCTGCAGACTCCGCACGAGAGTCGGGATGCACACCGAGTAACTTCCAAGATGCGCTTTGCGAGATTCGCACAGAGCTAGAATTGGTACTTAACGCTTCGCCGAAGACGCGGAGCGTGGATTTATTGCAAGAGATATATGGCAGGTCGGAAACTCGATATGTTCGCCAAACGTTCCAAATGGCTGAACTTACCAATTCGAGTTAGTAGATTAATAAATGATTTTCACATAAATGGCGAAAGTTTAAATTTACGAGATATTTTATATTAAGAGTATAAAATTATATGATTAGTAAGTATTATAATAATACTTATCTAAGATCCATCTAAAAATTCAGTGTCTATAACACAGTTCGATATTCATAATAATTCAATCTAACTTAGAATATCTATAAAAGAAAAAATTCGACATCTAATTCCTAATGTCTAAATATTCTGTGCTTTATTATATTCGAATAATAAGTAATGTCAATTATATATAATTTATAATTTGTTAAATAATATCTCAAGAGGCGACTCGTGCACAGAAAAAAAAGATTGGCTGAATATGACATAGCATTTTTAACTGGTTGCAGCAGCCAATTAAAAATGCTATGCCATATTTTACCATCTAATTTGCTGTGGCAGCCAATTCTTTTCTTTCAGTATGACACAACACCAGTTTATAATGAAACAGCCAGTCGGATAATTAAAACGAACGACCTTACCTGGTCGTGTTAATCGTGAAGATGGTTTCGATGGATCGACGATCGAGCACACCGCCGCTAAGCAGATACTGGATGGCGATCAGGGCGAGAACGACGCAGGCGAGCGCCTTGAGATGGGCACGATGCCACAGTGCCACGGCTGCGGCGGCCACAGGCATTGCATGTGCGAGACACCATAACTCCCTTCTAGCCGCCGTTAGAGGAGCACCGCCGTGCACCACGAGGCACTCCTCCCTGCTGGCCGCTTCCAGTTTCAGCTGCAGTTGCAGCCGTCAGGCCAGGGACCGACCCTGTTGCAGTTCTTCTTCTCCTCCCTGAACGAGCACGAAGGGAGAAAAGCCGCCTGGGGCTCCTCACTTTCGCTCACTAGGAGCATCACCCTCGCAGCGCCTCCCGATCGTCCCCTCGAACGATAATACCTGCGCAACAGAAACGTACAAGAAACGATAAGAAAATTTCTCGCCCTGAAAGATCTATTAATTAATAATTAATTTATTAACAATTAATATCAATATCGTCAATTATTTTGATATATGAAGATTTATTATAAAATCAATTATATACATAATTTAATTATATCGTGAATTATTTTATAATTGGGGATATACATTTATTAAAATTTATTTCAATACTCTGACCTATTAATTAATTACATTACATTTTATAATTTACTAACATAACACACACATACACATATCGATTTCTTCTTCAATTATTCTCAATTTTTATTCGCTGGAAGAAGAGAATATTTTCGTGATATAAACATATAAAATATAAAAGAGATACGTGATATGTTTAAAATTCTATAAAAAGGAGTAGCAGAATCCGCTGATAAAATATTATCTCAGTATATTTAAATTTAGATTTAATTACGTCATAACTGTGGTGACCCCATGTGAGAGAGTGACGGACTCGTAAACTCATAACCGAGGTCGTAAGTTCAAACCGTGCATCCCACATACTCGTATACGAATAATTTTGTAATCCATACTGACTTCCACAGAAGAATTCTTTAGATTTAGAAAAAGAATTTTCTGGACGACTTTATGACTATGAGGTTAGGTTCAATATACAGAGACTAATAAAGATCTCACTTGTTCCCCCTTCTCATTACTAATAATACTACTAGTACAATGTCATAACTAAAATGTGCGAAAAATATTTTATTAGCCGATTCTTTTCCACAGTATGACAAAAAGATATGACGATAGATTTAAATAAAAAATTAATGCGTGTTTTCTCCTTCTTGTGAATAAAGAAAAATAACTTAAGTGCGATATGTACATAGATGCGAATTTTTCACGAGATCTTTCGCTTGACCTCGCCTTCAAGTTCCTAGCTAATATCACGCGGGGCCATTAACACCGTAAACTGTAAAATTTATCGCAAAACAGCCTGGAAAAATGTAATAATACCGGCAGTATCGTATACTTTCCGAAAGTTACGACCCGTGCTCGATGAAATAAAAAGGAAGTTCCTGAAGAATTAAACGGAGAATTAAAAATGCTATATACGAGAGTACTAAAAACAAGCCTATCTCACGGTATTACAATTCTATTGCCAATTTTTATTGAGATATCACTCATGTCGCGACAATTTCATTACATAGTCTAATTCTTTTGTCGCTTCTTTATGCAAAAAATATAACATTACTTAATTTTGAAAAAAAAAGGTTAATTAATATTTAATAATCAATATTTTTTAGTATACAAAGACACAAGCGTCTCATTGAATAATGTATATAGAAAACATAAAATCTATCATGTTTTTAAACATTTAAAAAAAAAACAAAAAATCGATTTTCTGACAAAAAAGAGAAATAGTACCATTTTTTATATAATATAGTATAAAAATTGTGCTTTATCAACGTGATATTAATATACCCATGAGTTTATTTGTACAAACGGGTGGTAATAACATTAGCGAGAGCCGAATCCGATACGTTGTCGGGGAAATCACTACATTATTGGAACTTTATCGGATCAAACTACGTCAGTTACTCTACACCACGCCGACCGAAACTAATCCGAGTTTATGTGCTGGGGGAGCTTCTGAATAGTCGTGTTTAACGAGTTAGCGGACTTATCGATCTGCGATGGCAGCTCATTCGATTGTTTCAGCGCAATCTTTATTATAGTAACTCGTCTATTAAAAAGTAATTATCGGCCTTTATTATCGCCGATAATATATACAGTAGAGATTTCAAACCCTGGCTTCTACATGTTTTCGGTAACCCGGTTTGATTAATCTGTTGATTAATTAATTGGTAAATTTGCCAAACTACATGAATAAACACGTGTACGGTTCTGCGCGAATGCAGATTTGATTGCACAAATCTCTTCAAAGTGGAGTTTGTTACGATACAGCGAGAGTGAGATTAAAGAAGAAAACTGCTGCATTTGTAAATTTGGAGTAAAAAAGAAATATCGAATTGACACACGGTGCTTTATTTTGTCAGTAATTACAGAATAAAAGCTAAATTCTAACAAAATCTGTAAGCATTATTTTCATTTTATATTCTTTGTAAAATCAGAATTCCAATAATGTAGCGATTTCCCTGACAACGTATCGGATTCGGCTGCGTCTCTCGCTGCTACAAATAAAAATTATAGTAATGTATTCATATTCTACTATTTTTACTTATATCTGTGTGTAATTATATTCCACATTAAATATTTTTTAAACAAAAATAAGTAAATTGATACAATATATATTTTGCCATTGACATATAAATATATTTAATATAATTTATTAAAAATAAATTATAATATAAAATTAATAATTTGAAAACAGTTCGTTGCTTATTACTATTATTAACTTCTGACCTGTACATTTATATATTTCGTAAAGCTGAAAGCATATATTTATTACTTTCTCAGTATTTCATAATATAATACGTTCGATTCATTCTATTATCATGAAACTTTCTTATACTGACCTTTTCGTCGTATATAATATATATTATAGAATTATAGATATATGAGACGAATATTTATGTATTATATTTCGTGCTAAGAAGTCTGGAATATTGCTTCCGTCCTCTCCTTCTTGTTTCGCGTGCTTTGACGTAAAACAATGCTAAGGTAGGTCGTGCTCTCCGTCTATTCATACCATGAACGCCTATGTTTAATATGCAGTCGTAATTCCAACCTCCCCCCCCCCCCCTTCTCTTTCTGTGGTCCTCTCTTGTTGTTACTAGCTGCCCGCGCGTTATCGTCCGGCTCCACTCTAGCGTACGATATAATGCGCCCTGATTTCTCTTCGAAAATAAACGACGGGATATTACGGGTGACACTGATATGAGGAAGGACAAGATACGCGATCTCATGATACGATCTCATGCTATTATAGAAAAAAATGTAACTGACGGTGGAATCTCATGAGGGGAAGAAAAATTACGGAATATATTCGGCACATGAAACGAGACTTTGTTGATCATTAATTAACGCCAATCAACAAAGTACGATATTATAATAAAAAATACAATAATAACAGTTAATAATACAGTTAAAAAATACAATGCTCGTGCAAAAATGAAACGTAATTTTTTTATTAAAATGACTCAATTTTCTGATTTTAATTTTCTTTTTCAGAATAATAATTTTAAATCATGTATATCATTTATTATATTATACAATATTACAAACTTTTTCATCATATTATGGAAATATTTAATTTCGATATTTTTTTCCAATCCGTGGGAAGACACGATATCCAATTCAATATTGGTAAAAGCATTAAAATCATTTCACATTGAGTACTTCTAATAAATTGGCATGATACGGACGACAGCAATGGCCAAGATTAAAAATCCCGAACGACCAATTCCATTTGACAACAATACTCTTTCTGCCGTCACAGCAGCGATACCTTTTTCCCCGAGGGTGGGCACGAAATGCGACACGGTGCTCCATCACCCGGAGTGGAAAACATCATTCGAAGGCGAAAAACCGCGGCTTTTCCACTTTTCGAGCTATCGGATTTTCTCGCTCGGCAGTCGTCAGGATTTCCGTACTTCTCACGACCAAGTTGACGCACAAGAAAGTCCCTTGTGTCCCATCGTTGCTTTTCTTTCTCGCGAAAAGAGTTCATGATTGCACGCGATGTGACGAAAAGACGATCGATAATTTCGAAATGTACAATAAAGGGCACGAGAATGTACCTCTGATGTTGCAATTTCGAATAATTTCACCATCCCCATTCCATAGATTCCGTTCATTCTTCTGATAATTACAGATAGGTCATCTGAAAGCTCTATTTCAGTTTAGTACTTCGAACAGAATTTCAGAAATGCACAATTAATGAATGGTGCTTCTGATTGATCGTCGAAATGTTTGATTATTTTAGTGTTCACCGCCGGCTTTATTACTTTCCGCATAAAAAAGAAAATAGCGTGCGCGCGGCTACTTTTGTATGCACTCAGCCGCGTACTTTATTTACGGCCATATAAAAATTCAAAGATAGATATGCACGGTTGAATTCTGCAAGAATACAAAAATGCGCTAGGCGGAGCATAAGGGAACGCGTAAAAGGCAGATCGTAAATTTTATGTAGCTACTCGAGATCCATCGTCATTCCAGATCGTCATCGTATAATAGTATCAAAGTACTGGAACTTTGTATCTATAACATTATATGCAACATAAGGTATATAATTTACGTATCTTATACTTGTATCTACCTTTTCTACTTCAAAATTAATCGACATGGCGCTGAAACAATACCATATTTTGAGAGGTAAGAGAAAAATACAATATAAAAAATAATAAATTAAAATAAATCTGACGCAATTAAAAATTGCAGGATTAAAAAGAATTAGAATTCTGTCGTCTAAATACCTATAAAGTTAATTGCCTATTCAGAACCGGGTTAACGAAGGAAGTACAAAATGCACCGTGTATGCAATCACTCGTTCGCGTGGTCGACCCATTTTGATAAAATGCGCATTTTGCGCCATCGCGGTATTTCATTTCCTCTGTAAAACGCGCGTTCATCGTAGCCGATCCTCTCTCTATCGACGGGCAAAAACCTCTCGACGACGTCGCCAATCCGTCTCACCGCAAAATACGCGACCGCGAGAAGATAGAAAAAGAGAGAAAAAGAAAAAGAGTGAGAGAGACGCGAACAAATAATAGCCCTCTCTCGCCTCGCATTTATCCCTGTCACTGTCGGTGACAAAACAAGTAAGCTCCGAGAACGGTCATGACAAGAGTCATTCGCCCCCCCCTGCCGGAAGTATTACCGCGCTTCTCCATTATCTCGTGGCATTATGGGGATATTATAGATACGTTCTCGCGACGACATTTATAACTTGTTACAACTTCTCCGAAACTACGTCCACCCTAGCTTGTTCCTTGTCTTGCTGCGCCCCTATTGACTCGATGAGCCCCTTTCTCATAACGCTCCTCTCATACAGTTTGGAACCACGTCACGACGTGTCAGGTCGAATTATATCAGATTGCTAAAATGGCACGGTCGGAGAACAATATCCCAAAGCTAACTAAAGCTTATATCTGGTGTATGTAAATTTCCTGAATGTGTACTTAGTTCTCGCCGAAGATAACGCGTAATAATTAAGATGCAAATTGAAACTGTGTAGATAATATATAAATGTATAATTTTTTGCTAGAGAGATGATATACGTAAGTAAAAGAGATGCGAGTTGGTTCTGAATGAGCAGTTTTAAAAGCAGATTAGATTAAACTTTATATTATACATTTAACTTTATATTTAGAGAGCAAGAGTCTATTTTTTAAATCTTACAGCTATTCCTCCAGTAAGATTTGTTACAATTCATTATTTTATTGTATTTCCTGTTCCAAAATGTAAACACTGTTTTTCAACACCTTTATTTCCACTATAGTAACTTTCTCGTTCTGCAAAAAATAAGAGAATTCGAGGATATATACTGCATTGCACAGTTTGCATACTTGACTTCCACACTGAAGAGAACTCAAATCCAGAATTGAAACATTCGTAGTTAACTTCGTTTAATAAGTACACTCCAACTGTTTGCAAATTATATCTTATCGCCATATAAAAAATATCTATTATAATATTAAACACTGACAACCTTATGTCAGTGTTTAATATTATAATAGATATATTTTATAGGGCGCAGAAGCGTATAAGTAATTTACTTACATTTGATTTATTTTCAAAGCCACAAAACTAATAATTAAGTTTAAAAAAGCATCAATTTCATTATAACTCAATTTCTTCTATGTTTCGCGTAACATTCGTACGACATATATAAATCGTATAAAGCGTACAAATTTCAGCGACAATTCATTATCACAATTTTATTAACTATGGAATTTTCGGAGACAGACGTAAAAATCGATTGCGATATAACACAATCACGTAATCCTGGATTAACTTTCGCAACGATATCACCGACGATAACTGATATCGAAAATTTAAAAGATCGTAGTCAAATCGACTATGCCCAATCAGTGTGTGACGCAAACAAGATGTAGCCCAATAAAATGTACGAGTAACACGATAAGTAGAGTGTCCGTTGTCATCTTTATTAGACCGGAACCATCTTTCCCGTACGTATTCTCTATATACCGTTGCAATTGACGGTTACTTCTGTCTCTGTTTCTCGTACGCTCGTTGATTTAATTAAAAACGCGATCACGCGTGCGTTTACACACTTCCGCGCAATGAAGTCTCTCCGCGTGACGCGAAGAGCGGGCGCGGCGTCGTTGGTAATTGCATTCTGCGCCAATGCCGCGGAGTTGCATTGTCGCAAATGTGAGAATGGCGAAACGGTAGGTCGTTAAACACGACAGCTGGATCCGTGACGAAACGATCGGCCGCGAATTAGCACGCGCACGCGCGCGCGCGCGTGTAATCGCCTATTTGCATTCTGCGCGCGAGTCGCGCCTCCTATTTGCATGCGAACGCGAAGAGCGGTAAAACTGACGTGACGACGCGGCGTTTTGCGTAAACATATCCCGCGAGATGCATCCCGCAGATTCGGTCGCGACATTTCAATCTTTTCGACCGTAAAATTCGTCGCGCGGAATTTAAGTGAGAGCGTAAGTATAATTTTTTACTAAAGACAGGTGGAACTTTATTTGTCAACATATACGGTATTTCTGAGACAATTCATATATATTACTACACTGAAAGAAGTCTAGTAATATAGTTATTAAATGTCGAGTAAAATAATTTCAATCAAATTTTCGGTTATTGTAACAAAAAAATTGTACTTTTCTAAGTATTTAGTAATTGTCAAAAACGGTTTATTATATTATTACATTCGATAATACTTATTAAATACTAAAAAAAAATAAAATTATTTTTTGTTACATTAACCAAACATTAGAAAAAAATTATTACGTTTAGTTTATGTTTTAAGCTTGTCTTACATTTCTTTTGTCCTGAAGACAAATTAATACTAAAAATAGACTCAAGAAGTTTGTAAATAAAAAAGGATCAAGCACATACATTGGAAAATGTCTCCTTTATTTCGTTCTCCTTTAATAACACTATCAACAAATTTTTTTATTTCTATTTGTCTTTGTTTCGCATATAAAGCAAAAACAATACGAATAATTCGTCATTTTTCATCGAGTAAACATCTGAGTCTATGGTGTGGAAGTACTTCGATAGAATGAGCAAATACCCAGCAAAATATTCAACACACATTTGCGCGTCATTACATTAGAACAGTTATTAAGGACAAAACCAGATTACTTTTTCATAGGCGTAACTCCAAGTCGAATGTCGAATAATTTCCACGTTGTGAATGCATATCGATCGCGCCGTCATTGCATGGATTACGTCGCGTGGGCGGAATATTTAAAGAGAACATCACGCTCTTGGAGAAGAGCTTGGTCGGAGGTATATCGTATTCACTCCTCGTGGTGCATGTCCTGCGCGCAGGTGTGCACACATATATGTATATAGGCATACTGTAAAGAAGATGTTGCGATGCAACGAGGAAGGACGAGAGAGAGAGAGAGAGAGAGAGGAGAGAGAGAGAGAACGAAAAGAAAAAACAATGAAGAAAAACAAGAGATTCAAGTTTAATTTATTAATTCCACTCTCAGCAAAATTGCAGAAATGTGATTAAAATGTGTGTTGTAAAGGAACAAGCTAAAAGGATAAATTAAAAGATAAACACATTAAATATGTATTTACAAATAACATATGTTATATCTTTGAAAACGGAAACAATTTCAAATATTATTAATACGAGTATAATAAATGACAAGAATCATACATTAAAGAAATATACATATTAAGTAAAAGAAAAAAAAGCAGAAATCTCTCTTTCTCATCAATAGATTTATAGAATTCACAATCCCGTAAAAAAAAATTGCATTTACAAAAGAAAAAGTATGGATAATTATTCAGACAAATAGAGGAAATTCTTTAGTTATGTATACGCTGACCAAGCATCGGTAATGATTAATCACTGAATAATACCGCGAAAACATGAATATATAATGAGACAGAGAGAAATACACGACTGCTCAAGGCAAGGCTCCGTTTGTGCTTGGAGATATCTATTCCAACAGTATCAAGCTTGGAGGGAGGATAAAGCAACCCTTGGCATTGTATGCGCCGTTGCTTATTCCTCTATCCTGAATTCTCGATTCTGTTAAACCAAGTGCGGCTGCACTCCGGTATGCATCGCACGTCGCAATGCAGCAGCCAGAGTTGCGCCAGAACGATACGCATGTATCCGATTTTGCTGAGAAAGAGAGGAAAAGAGAAAGGAGAACATACAGAAACGTTTGCCAGTATCCACCGAGAATGGTCAAGGTCCACGATATCGTCAAAATTGTTCGCTTCAGTTCTCTTTCTGTTTCAAAGAATAAAATTGGAAATTTGATCGGAAAAATCTCGACTAAATTTGAGTACGTCTGATATTCAGCGAGTTTTTTAAAATTTTATTGTAACCATGAATATATTTGAATGTATCTCATACAAAAATAATATCAAAATCTGGAAATTGTCAATAAAAAATTCGACAAACGTTTTTTTAAATATTTCTCTTTAAAAATACGTAAGTTCAAATTTGCAACCCAATATAAACAAGTCTTTTAAATTAATTCATCGTAACAATAAACCTTAATATGCAATATATTTAATATTATTGTATAAATACGTTGTATGTATAAATACATATTTGAGATAATAAATTCAATCATTTTATATTTGCAAAAATTTATATCATTATCTGCAGTTATTTCATATACGGAATGACAATCGGAAGTTTACAAAATCGTTAAACTTAATTAATCATTATTTTGTAATAAGTGGCATGAAATTACTTAAACTCTATGCTACAGAAGAAACGCACATCCTTGTTACACTATGTGGGTTTTTTCCTGCAAAACTATACTCAACTTATTTCATTCTGTCCACTCATTATAAAATAATATTATAAAAATGACAACAACAATAACTCGCATATATTAAATTATTATTTAAATATAAAATCAAAATTGTTTAAATATATAGAATCAATTGTGATATAAGTCGTATTACTTTGAGCAATTCCCTCGGAAAGAAAGAGAACAAAAGAAGAGCGTAGCAAAAATTGCGCGTACATTATTTTTAAGTATACCGCATGTACGGTAAGCATCGTCATGAAGTAACGCCATGCCACCGGTAATTTAACGACTTATCAGCGACTATAAAGAGGACTTCCTACCATTATCCCGGTAGCTTAGTTACAGTTTCGTTACGTCAATTGCTTTTGCAGTGTAACTTCTGGTAGCCCTTTCTGTTCGGCATGGCGGGCGTTTCGCCGAAGGACGTAGTAATTGCGTTAACGTCGTCATTACGTTACATCACCGCCTTGATAGCGCGCGATTTGATTATCGCAGTTACAAGTTAATCGAGCAATTGTGAGTCGCCCTAACGATCCTGTCTCGTTAACGATGTTTACAGCTATAAACTATAAAGGGATCATTTGAGTTGTAAGACCTAAAGATACCAGCAAATAATAACAACAAAGAAAATAGAAATTGTTAGGAAAGATATAATCAATTTAAACTCAAAGGAGAATGTTAAAGAAAATTTGATGTTTGAGTATTATAAGTTGAGTATTTAGATTCAAATATAACATCGGAAAATTATAAATCGAATTTTGTCAGAGACTTGAATATTTACGCGAGTATTATTTGAGACTCGCACGGTGAAAAAGGATGGAAATTAAGAGCTGAACTAAATTATAAGTTTAATTACAGTTTAAAATTCTTCATGAAAGTGATATAAGTCTTAGAAAAATAAAAATTTAGAAAATAATTCAGAGATCAATACGTTGAGCCCATCTGATTTATATCTGACCTTTATAAACATTCTTAAAGTTTCAGAAACCGAACTTACGTAGCTTCTCCAAAATAAGCATTTCATGCATCATTCTGCCGTGCCACAGTACGCGATTTTATTCCTGTAGCACCCCTCAAGAAATACGATATAGTTGTCAAATCGATGACGTCACGCGAGTATATACTCTGCGATCTATTAAAGTTCAGAACAGTTACTATAAAGAAGTCAGGAAATTTAAATTTCATATTTACTTATAAGGATCTAAGAAAGTCTTCAACGCACAAAACAATTTAAAAATTTATAACAACTATTATTTATTATAAAAATACGAGGATTAATTATCTATCTTACAATTTGCACTATTTAATATCGCACATTAATTTAAAATACTTTGCGCTATAATCAATATTGTAGTTGTAAAATGATTAAAAATCTTATCATTGTATCGTATCCATTGTCGTCATACCATTATCGATTAAATAATGCTTCGTTGAACATCTAATGTTTGCGGACATTATCATTAAGAACTCGTCGACCTCGGTCTTAATGTCCTATAAAAATTCAATAAGGAATGTTGGATATATCTTTTGTACATAAAAAGTATCGCAGGAATTTATAATCTGCTCTGATTAACTTTTTAAAAGCATTTTTCAAACTCTTCAAAGTATTATTTCTATTCTCAATATCTATATACTTTTAATTATTTATCTCAACACAATCCTATATAATATATTTTTCATATTTGTGTCTAATCTCATAAAGAGAATAATAAAACAAAAAACTTTAAAGAATGCATTTATCCATTCCAATGTATCCATTAGTTGATTATTTGGCAAAAATTATTTTCAACTTACTCGTGACGTAATGTCACGCTCTAGTTATTTCCTACTTAGAAGCCACTGTAAATCGACACTTTCTGTGCCAATTAGCATTTCTGTCGAAATGTTATGTTCGTTGCGCACATATTCATTTGCGCCTGCGTAATTTCGAAACTTGTACAAGAGTAGAATTTGTTTTAGAGAGGATAATTCATAAAAAAATATCTCTGTCTTTTAATTTTTCAGCAATATTCTATGGAAAAAAAAACACGCAAATAACATATATAACATAAACAAATACATAGAAAAAAATTTTTATTTAATTATTGCAAAATTCTTTGAAAAATAAATCAATTTTTTATTAAGAATTATTATTGGGTTTGTGCAAAATATTATTTATAATATCATGCACAATTATAATATACATTTCAATACAATAAATAAATATGTTTTAATAACAAGACTTACGTAAGATCTTTTAAATTTATTAACAGCATATATATATATATATATATATATGTATATATAATGCACAAAAGATTACGTTTTAAGAAAGATCACAGAGAAGAAAACGCAACAATGTAACTCGGTATAATTATTATTGTACTGAAATTACGTGCAATAAGTGTAATCCTATCAAGAATAGAAGGGGGTTATGGAAAGTAAGCCACCAGATAGATAGCAGCAAGGTGTGGCCGCTCTTACGTAAGCAGCCTTTTAATCTCTTTATAAATTCCTTCCGCCTCTCAAGGGAAGACCAAACATAAACTCGATGTCGCTTTAACGTTAATGGACGCAGATATCTAATATCTTAAACCATTTTTGCTAACAAAAATATACATCGCCATTTAAGATTGCAATTTTCCCTTTAATGCATATGGAGTTAAAAATGTAGTTCTCCTTATAATATCTATATTAAATTAAGATTTCAGTACACTCACACATGTAACAATTAACGTTTCTCGATTAATAAACAAAAATAAAAAATAAAGTAGTTCATCCATATAAAAGTTTGAAAGAATATCGATTTTATTTTGTCTACGGACATCTCATTCATTATTCTTATTTATTATTATAGCATATTCCTGTATAAAAATAACGATTACACGATAAAGCATACAAATGGTCCATTGGCAAATATATCAATTCGTATTTTTTTCTCGATGTAAAATAATGATCGAGTTAGAACGATCGAAATTTATGTTCAAACCATGTGCGTTAACGTTTTCTGCGCACGGCAGGCAAAATATAATTCAATAAATCAATAAACTGTGAGCAAGATCTAATAAAAGGAACGCAATGCCGACGAATCGCAGGCAGGTTCTGATTAAAACCGCGAACCAATTCGAAATATCTCGGCCACCATTAATGAGTCAATCAATTTCTGTCATTGCGTTTGCTTTGGCGGTGCGAGTCTGAATACGTGCATTATCAATAGAACACGTTTCAGCACAATACCAATGAAAAACACATTCCTGCGATAGCGACGAAATTTCACGCTTATTCACTGGTGACCGGTGTGGAAAAACGTACGCACGTTGAAAATGTCACGAAATATCTATTATCTGGAAGTACATTTGAAATTAAATTCTCGTCGTGTTAATAACCATTTTAATTAATTTGTAAAAACATTTACAGATACGTAATTATGTTAATAAATTAATTTAGTAGAAAGCTTAATTGAAATCAACATAATACATAGATTAATTTAAAAAATTCATATACACGTACAACAAACTATATATTATATATAACTTAGGTATGTTAAGTTAGCACCCCAACTATAGTACTCAGGAGTTCTGCTTAGAGTTCCCACTTCCTTTTGACGAGACGAAGAGTTCCCTATAGTTAATAACAAGAGTTCCGCTCAATAAACATTTTTTTGACATTTTTTAAAAATGGGGTGCTAACTTTTTATCGAATTTCAAGGTGGAATAGTTCTGAGCGGCTTAATAGCTTCAATTAGCGATTGCCTAGAGTTCCTGATATGTAAAAAAAATTTTCGAATAATAAAAAAAAAACTAAAAATTTTCGAAGAATTAATTTTTAGATACAATAGTTCTGATGATAATTCCTGCTTCTTTTTGACGATACGAAGAGTTCTCTATGATTTTTAATGACATATGCGCTTAATAATCATTTTTTAATTTTTTTAAAAATGGGGTGCTAACTTTTTAACGAAATTCAAGGTCGCATAGTTCTGATCAGCTTAACAGAAGTATTTTGTGAATACCTAGAGTTCTTGATACATAAAAAACATTTTTGATGAATAATAAAGTTTAAAAAAAATAGTAGAAATCTTTGAAAATTTTTTTGAGAGTACCGAGTAGTTCTGAGTTGCGTTTCTTATAGTACTCGACGAGTTCTATCGAAAACTATAAGGTGGAAAAGCGATTGGACAAACGGTTTGCAAGATACAGCGACATTTGTCGGAAGATCAACAATTTTTAAAGAGAGTATATCTCGGAAACCGTTGGTCCAATCGCTTTGAGCCCTGATACTTTTCGACAGAACTCGCTGAGAACTGTCCAGAACTCCGATCAGAACTACTCGGTACTCTCAAAAAAATTTTCAAAGATTTCTACTATTTTTTTTAAACTTTATTATTCATCAAAAATGTTTTTTATGTATCAAGAACTCTAGGTATTCACAAAATACTTCTGTTAAGCTGATCAGAACTATGCGATCTTGAATTTCGTTAAAAAGTTAGCACCCCATTTTTAAAAAATTATTAAAAAATGTTTATTGAGCGGAACTCTTGTTATTAACTATAGGGAACTCTTCGTCTCGTGAAAAGGAAGTGGGAACTCTAAGCAGAACTCCTGAGTACTATAGTTGGGGTGCTAACTTAACATACCCATATAACTTTTATTATTAAGCATTTTAGTCAAGGTAATAAACAACAAATAACTCAGCAATTTATTTTTAACTAGCTAAATAAGAGATTTAATTTTACAGTGATTTATGTGCTGCTCTTACTGAACGTTCCGAATATACAAATTTCCATCTGAGTAGGATCACCTATTTGCGGAAAGTGCCGTTCAGAAGACATACTGGCGATCTATCCTCTTATGGAAATGCACGCGCCGTCTTTTTTCGTGTGCTTTTAATACCGGCAAGAATTTTTACGGGCATTCACATGGAAATTTGCAACGTGATCTTTTTTTCTGGTCTCTCGCGTTACGTCCCAGCCTACCTCGAGCGCAATTTTCGCAAAACTGCCACTCCGCCGTACGCGACAGCTCTTTCTCGCGCTAAGCGTTGATTTATTTGACAAAGAAAAAATACTTTAATGTGTTTTATATGCCGTTCCCGTAAAGCGAACGTTGGAAAATTACGCGAGCTGCCGCCGTCATGTTATACTTTCCGCTTAACAATAAATTATTCTCGATCTCTGCTTAGGAAGTTTGATGAGAAATTTAATTAAAATTTACGAGTTTGCAATTTTAATGTAAATTGACTTCCAAAGATATAGTAAATTGCCCGCAATTACAATATTACAATAACGCAGTTCTTTCTAGCTTTTGTTATTCTGTCATAATAACATTATTTTACAAACTAATACGTGTTTCTCTGTGACTAAAAAATTTCTGCAAAAAAATTCTAAGTGCTTTAAGATAAAAAATCAAAGGTAAAAGCTTTTTAAAAACTTTTCTAATATTAATATAACAACATTCATATTTTGTTAGTTATATTCCGATGCTTTTTCCTTCCTTCTTTTATAGTATTCATATAAAGGACGTTTCCGTTTATCAAAGTTTATATTTGAATCACCAATATATACATATATACTCAACATTAAAACATGATAATACCGAAAAATCTAAAGTTATTTTCCTTTCCATTGTTATTCCGCGAGTAAACTCATTCCTATAAAAAAGAGGCGACATTTGGGAGCTTTTCCCCAGCAGACGCGCCAACCCCTTCGGGAATGGTTAAAAAAGGCATTAGACGAGCGAGAAAAACGTTCTGGGTGTCTCGTAAAACTGTAAAGCGCTCGTAACACGTGTTCCGTCGACGAAGCTAACGTTGTACAAAAACAATGAAAAAGAAGACGCGCGTAATATTCAAACGAACGAACGAATGGGAAAAAGAACGATTGAACGATGCGTGTCCATTCTACCGGGTGGACGATGCGCGTGATTTATATATCCGAGATTGGGGAACAACGTTCGCTGATAATCCCAGAGCCCCGATATCTCTGTCGAATAGCGCGAATTCGGTTTTCGGTGTTTGCCGGTTCAGTACCATCGCGCTCAACCGACGCGACGGGCCGCTCGTTTGATATATTAGAACACACCGTCCGTTTTATATACCGCGATGCTGTTTCGCCTTGTAATCCTGTATACGAACTATATTGATTCGAATGGCGATCGTAGCTGATTGGATTTCTATACCATTGATCTTCAAATTCCGAAAATTTTACAAAACTGTTTTGCACAGTTTTGAGCAATTGTTTTTTTTTTTTTAAAGATGCAAATTACTTGAGAAAATAAGCATTATAAAAGTTACAATAACGTATACTTATTTTTTATAAAACTGGGACTGAGAAAACCTAATTTAACAAATACACTTGCACATTTGTTTTTATAGGTTAAGTTCTCTTGTTAAGTATATAAAAAAATGTGTTCCATACTTTATATATATATATATATAATTGTATATATTAATTATATTTTAATAAATATGTAAATTTACAACAGAAATGTCTTTAAATACGCGTTTCCATTAAATTCATTTTTATGCAATAATACATGAAGTCTGGTAAGAAAAAAGTATTTAAAAGACGCAAGAGAGAGGCATGTTACAATAGAATACAAAAAAAGATTAAAGATATTTAAAGAAGACAAAGAAAAAGGAAATAGAAGAGCAAAGAAGATAAGACAAGAAAAGGAAAACGGAGGAAATCGATAACTATCGTCATGGCGACCATAGCATCAACTAGTTTTACTAGTTTTATTCTAACAGACATCTTTTCTCTTCCTTTGATTTTTCAGTTTTCGTCTTCCCTTTTTCATCCTTCTTAACTTTACGTAGAATTCACATGGGACCAGTGCGATGTCTGTCCTAAAGCGAATGGTGAGTCCCGTGTGCTTTCTTTGAAACAAATGTCTCACAAAAGACATCCCTCCATAGCTCATATATACGAAGTGCACATTAAAATAAAAATGGCATAAAGAAAAAAAAATAGATATTAGGAACTATATGCGGGTTCTACCTTGGTTTGTCTAGCTTAAAAAAAGAGATTTTTCTCCAGGAAGAAACCTTGACATGGCGTGCAATGAATCAGAATAAATTGTGAACAAATCGCGTGCACTTGAGACACGAAACGGTCTAATTAACGTGCGCAATAGTATGTAAAACTCGAATTGCTCAAACAGTATTTTCTTCCACTGAAGTTATTACTTCTAAGCGGAATTGAAACTCTGCAAACAGTCGCGTAATTTATATTTTCTTATTATACCTTCAGATATTTTTTTATTTACGTTAAAGGTAAAATTTGAGAAACAAAGATATGCTAAGAAAATAAGAGAAAAGCGTTTCTTAAGATATACATACTTTTTCCTAATTTTTTAATATAATCTTAACCTGAAATCTCTGGAACTCGAAAATTAATAGTTATCAAAAATAGAGAGAAATTATGATATTGTATAAATTGTAAAGAAATCTCGTAAAGGAATCTAAATTGCAAATATCTCACGTGATATTTTCCTTCGATAATAATCTACAGATTAAAAGATTTCGCTCGCGTAATCAACTAATTCAAAATCAAGTATAATATAAAGAAAGAATATATTCTTTTGTACATTTGATTTCACAACATGTGTTTTAAATTTCTGCAATATATTATATACTACTAAAACAATCATAATTATAATGTGCACGATCGAATTAACTCATGATTGCAATAAAAAGTTTCGTGATCTATTTTATGAGCTTTTCACTGCACCGTACCAATATTTACAGCACTTTTTTATACAATCTATACCTGTATATGCAACTCTGCCAAATGACATGTCACTCACAATCAGAGAATCGGAAATCAGAGAAAAACGTAGGTATCGATATGCGATATATCAGTCGAAAGTGATTTTTATTGATGCTCTAAATAACATGCAATGGAGAGAGCTAATATTTTACGAAATTTACTTCAAGTTAGAAAACCGCATTTATCTAACCGATATATTATAAAATGTATTTTTCAAGTTCTGACCAAATGGTTTCTTTAAGATCTGAATCTTTGGACACTACACTGTTTCTCGCAACTTGTAAATTTTTAATATAAGTAGCTCACAAAGGACACCTAAAAGTCGTTTTTAATCCGGCTTTATTTCTCCTTGGTATATTATTAAATATCAAAATTTAAGAAGAATATGTATTTTTTATACACATAAAATCTCAAATTCAAGTAAAATTTTAGCATAGTCATGAACCATACTTTAAAAGTTTTTATTGCTAAAATCCTTTTTTTTACAATATTTCTATAATTACATTTAATGTAAATTAAAAATATTTCAAACAAAGTTTATTCAATTTTTATCATAGATTTTAAGTATGTTAAGGAACTTTGATTAATATCTGCATAACTCAGACGTTATAATTTATTTGAATTTTGAGTCTTATAATGCCCTTTTTCAATGTGTATTATTTTTATATAAAGAGTTCTTCTATCTTTGATTTATTTGTTTATTTTTATCATAGAATTAAATATATCAATAATAAAATTACAATCTCTGCTATTTTAATGTGAAAAGAAATACTTTGTAGCTCAATAGTTATGAACGAGACATACAGATAGGAATGAAATGAATAATGAGGCAACACATTTCTAGTCGTTAATTACGGGTTTTCTCGATGAAGGAACCAAAGTTAGTGTCAAAGTAATTTACGTGGTCTTAGTCATGGCGAACATGTCCTTTCCACAGCGGAACTCATACCACTGGTTGGATGGTTTACAGGGGTGACTGATTCGAACGGAATAACACAGTGCTTCCTGACAGGTTCTGCGAGAACCGCCGCCACCTCTCGTGAACAAATAGACTTCGTTCGTCCCTTTGTCTCCGTGTCATGCGACACGTAACATCAACCTGGTTTCTTGCTGTTGCCGTGCAGACAATCGAAAAGGGCAAGAGAAAGAGAGTAGTAAGAGAAGATAGATGGGAAGAATGACAAATAGTCAGAAGAAAAGTTATTACGTCTCAGAATCCTTTAGAGACTTTTAGAAATGACATCAAAAGAAATCAATCCAGAAATTGACCTAGTAAACTTCTTAATCAATAATTAAAAAAAAATATTAAATAAAATTAATATAATTCATTTTTAATTAAATATTAAGAAAAAAACATTGGCGCAATTCAAAAAGTAAAACATTTTTTTCTTAATAAGAGGGATTCACGTTAAACAGATTCACGAATGTCTCACTTTTGCAAGCAAAAAATAAATTTATATTAAAAAATTTCTAACACTGAAGTATATAAAGTATCACGCGAAAATAAATTGTGAGATTATCAGAGAGAATAGAAATTTTTTTTTCAACAAAGAAGTAGAGATAAATGTTTCAGTATATCCATATATTTTATAGATAAAAATATCTTATTGTAGTTGAGAAGGTATAAAAGAATAAGGTACTAGGACTTAAAATTTTATGCAACACATACGATGTTTCCTTATTAGAAGTATAGCATTTGATAATTTATCTTACGTACACTCGTATCCATTTTCTATACAACTACACAATCAATAGAATCGTATACTTATATGTAGCTCTTCGAAACTGACTTACATTGTTATCGAATGCTTCAGCTCTTTCTTGAGTATCACAAAGAGTAATCTAAACCGGTTGTCACATCTTATTCCTTTCTGCTAACTCACGCCGAACGATTATCTCCTCGAGACGACACTTGAGAAGATGGCATTGGGAAAGACAGGGAAGCAAACTATCTTGTTTCGGTATATAGAACTAATAGCACGTCCAAGTGTCGCACGTGGTGCAGCAAGCCTATCTAGCTCCAGGAGTTTCCAAGTGTTTCCGCATTGGTGGCGAAGTAATCGCGGCGAAGTTCGAGCTGTGTTGCAGCTGTAGAGCAAAGCTGCCGGAACTTTCCATAACATTTCGTCGACTCGAGTGTCTCGCCAAACGTTCTATGGTGTTCCCGACCGCTGTCAATATACGTGTGCACTAATGGGTGATGGTCTGCTCGCGTTCTGACTTGCGAGTTCCGAGTTTCGTGCTATTGTTAAACGTAAATGTATCGTCCGTAGTACGAGAACCGAATCATGCCGCATTCGATCCTAACTCAAACTAATTCAGATCTAGATTCGAATACATAACTAAAATATTTAGTCGCTATATTTCTTCGTTTAAAAAAAAGAAATAAAAAAATCGGTCTCTTAACAAATTACGGTCTCTATGTATGTACATTCAGAATTAAGACCAAAAAAAATCATATTTTATTTCAAAATTAAAACAAAGAATCAATTTTTATTTCAAAAATTTGGGAAAAATGACTCCTCCGATCCAAATGAAATCATCATTTTACTGCAGGAGTGCCATATTCCAATGGACTCCAGGAAATATCTTTGGAACTCTTAGATTTAATGTAAGTACTATACATGTACCTTTTCATAGGAATTGGAAGTTTAAACTTTTTTTTCTATTAACCTTTATAATTAAAATATATTGTAATGTAAGCAGAGAATAACATTTCCTGACGAATTTCTGATTTTATCAAACAGTATAATGAATAATCGGGATAGGGCTCTCTCGCCATGATAATGTCATTCAAATTGAGCTGTCCTTCTGACTGTATATAATACGTATGTACGAGTATAACACACAGATTCATGACTGATCCTCATGCATTGGGATATTCAATCGAAACGTCCGATGCGACGCGACGCGACGCGACGCGACGCGACGCAGTATCGAGATCTGTTCATTAACGAGATCGGTCTACCGCATAATTGAAGAGTTCGTTAAGTGAGCAACCCGCTGGTTGACGCGAGAACAATGGCCCTGATTTTCCTCGTAAATCGATTTTCCTGGATTGCCTCGATATTGGTGTGCTCGCCCACCCATCAGGGTTAATAATCAATCCAATCGATCTCGAGGGGTACACACAATAGGAACATAAAGCATGGCTTGGCTGCCAGCGAAGCGACTCCTTATTTCTTCCGTTTTCCGTTAATCCTTTTCATTTCCCTAGCAAATGTACGCGTGTACGATTACCTTTCCCTTCTCGCTTCCACTAAACAAAAGTATCTAATGACCACCGACAAATTCAGTTGCCATTAAAATAACTCGCACGCTCTAGTTAAAGTTACTTGTATATCAAGTAGATACGAAAAAAGGTGTTTCGGTTATTCTAGAGTATTCCTTTTTTGCTATGTGTTTTCTACATGTTACATTTATGAATCTAATACAAATATCCTGTATGATTATCATATTTAATATATCTGACGTAAAAAAATTGTAATACGTGATTATAGAAGTCCATATTTACGAAAACTCAACAAATTTTTAAATAAAAGAAATAAATTATAAGCAATAAATTATAATTTTTCAGTTATTTGAAATTAATGGTTGCAAAATAATCAATCATTTTTAACTAAATAAGATATTTATTTAATAAATGTATTATTAAATTTATGTAAAAATTTGAGAAACTGATCGCATGTCTAAAAGTAAACGAAGTGGCAATAATCTATTACGGGAAACAGACGGGCTTTGTTTCGTGCCTAAAATATATTTGGCGTAGAAGCGCGTTTCGCCAGTGTTTCTACGACGGACACGAGAAAGCACGTTGCGAAGCAATGATCCGACGTCGAGATACATTCGAGCGTGAATCGACCGTTCATTCACGAATCCCGCCGGCGCGAATGAATGAAAGTGAGTTACCGGCAGTTAGAAGGCATTCCATTCAGAGATTCGCGAGACGACGATCGGCTGTCGGCAAGTCGAAATAAAACGAACTACGGAAGGAACAACAGCGCGAGCGAATTCATGGCAGAATATTCATTTACTCTATTATGAATAGGCAAAATTTACATTTTCTAAAAGAACAGGTGGTCTGGAATATTTTCCAAAGCGGAATACGTAATTCACTGGCGTTTAAAAACGAGGAAAAGCGACATATGAAAAATTAAATATAGGAATTGTATAGTGTATTAATATTTTGGAACCCATTTTTTGCAAATTTCAAAATAATAATATAAAAATTGTTATATCATTTAATAAAAGGCATTGTCTAATTTATATATATATTTTCAAGTTTTATTTTTAGCTTTTGTTTAAAATATATATTATTCAAAGACAAAAAAAGTAAATTTTCTTCATATATGTACGACATCATACTTAATTGAGATATAAATGTAACAGGCATAAATTACAATTTTCAAATAGCACATACACAATGTATATATTACTATTTTATAAATAATGATTGTTTTATATAAATATTGTAATATTAATTTAATATTAATAATATTATATAATATAAATATTATTTCTCTTTCGTATTTGATTTAAAATTCAAATTTAAAGAGAATCAGATTTGATCTAACATAAAAATTGAATATTCCACAGCAAGAAATCCTACACTTGAAACGCTGCATCTTCCTGATATATCGGAATTGGAATTTCGATACGGTCGCGGAAACTATCACAGCTCAACGCGAGAAAATGTAGCCGCGGTAAAGTGCATTGCTCGAAAGGAGCCGCGTCTCTCTTGAAGAATAAAGCGCAACAAAATGTGATTCGTGAGAGCACTTCGAAGACTATAACTGTTCGATGGTCATAATATACCATCGATGAAAGCTCTGAAATGTTCTGACGGTTCTCCACGATCGCTGAAATTTAATATATCAAAAATATTTCGCAAGCACCAACTTCAAACTTCATGCCCGCCAATCCAATTGTTACTTTCCTACATTTCGTAAAACTTCGCGAGATAAGACTTTCTGAAACGTCCAAAATAGCATTGTGATAAAATTATAGTTTTTCGACTATGTACCAAAGTGTACCAAATATCAAATAGACGTACGCATATGATATCGTATGTGTACACATATATTATAAAGTGGTTCTGGCATTTTTTCTTATAATTAAAATTCCTACTTTACAGAGAGAAAAGATTTATCTTCATTAAACAGAAATATATTAAAATTGTTTACACATGTAAGTCTGATAATTAATAAATATAATATATCAATTGATAAATAAAATATATATTTAATGACGTAAATAAGATCGCGCGAGAGTTATCTAATAAATTTACTTCAAAAATACTGAGCGTTATAAATAAATTAAAATCATAAATTAAAACTGTCACATTTTGCAAGAAAGAAACCTACTTTTCTACACCTACGATCTAATTTATAATTTATAACGTCTAGCTATTCTTATCTCCATGGTAATACCCTATTTTTAACTAAAAGTCGCAATCTTATTTTAAATTTTTCTATAACAGAGCAAGTTCAAAATAAACATCGAAGAATATCGAGATTAACGAGTTTCAATCTCAAAACTATTTAAAAATGATTTGCGCCAAAATGAAAGAGAATTTAGTTTTATAATATATCTTGTGGACAAAGTTTTAATACTGAAATTCTCTGATCACACAAATGTATCCTGTCGATAAATACTTTCGAGTTTCACGGTAATATATTCGCGGATATTAAACACGCTTTACAAACGGCTTTTACATCAGATTCGCTTTTTACGAGCGTCTTTTGTATGTTCCGGGGCATTAAAGCATTGTCGGTTATCGTTGACGGGCTGTCATTGTACCTGATGCAATTGTATCGATCGTTAATTGCAATCGTGCAAAACGACTCGTACCGATCATAATGGCCTTGCGATAACACTAGAGAGAAAAGAACTCTTGATTCTCCTCGCGAAATTAACGCTGCATGTTAAATGTGTGTCTAATTTTGAGAAAAACTTGCTAAGATCTATAGAATATATAAAAAGCTTAAATGAGAATATAAATTAAAGTGCCAACTCTCTGTGTCCATTAATGAAAAACACGATATGTACGTGTTCGAAATTGATATCTAATATTTTAATGAAATTATCCTGATTTTACATTATCTCGTATTTAAAATGATTATACAGAATTTCACACGTTTAATCGCGGATATTAAGACGTTAAAATATATAAGTTAGCATTAATACACATGTTTGAAATTGATGTACATATAAATTGAAAAAACTCATCATTAAAATCTATCATTTAACGAGATTATTTCAATTTCATGCTGTCTTTGAAATATAATCGACTAAAATGCGCTCGTAATCATTTTGTGAATTTATTAACGGATTATCTAGAATTATAACTGGAATTGTACGCGAACTAATTCCATGATTGAAGGATACTGTATTTTCTGAGCTCTTAAAGCAAATGTATGTAGAATTTGCATAATTAAGTCGGTAAGTACCGTGGGAGCATTTAGCGGCAATTAGAGGTTGATATCGGGCAACAACGCGAGAAGGGAATTGTTTTGCGTGATTCGTTACGATATTTCTTCGTTATGAAGATCGACTTCCTTTCTACAAACCGGTCTCGGTTACACGGTTGCGCAACAAGATCGACTTATAAAAAAAATATGAATCAAGGTGTATCGCAAAGAATTGCGAGGAAATAAGAGCCGATACAGAATATATTACAAGGTCTTGTTTCTGTCCGAAGTGTATGACGTAAAAATCTTAAAAAACACTATCCCAAAAAATAGGCAGGTCGTATTGATTAGTTAGTTACCTAATTAATGAGAGATTACACGAGTCATATATGAGCATATAAATCAAATAAAACTCATTCAATTCATCTGCGCACGAAAAGAATATTTTGCTGAAATATCTAAAAAAATTTATTGATATAGATCTAAAAGTAATTTTATTAAACCACCAACAAAATAATTCTGTAATGTGGATTCGAGCACGATGAGCAATGCCAAGAAAAGTTTTAACATTTTAACAACCAGTTTGACTGCACTACATAATTATTTTAATGGAATAACAAAATTATTTTCACAGATCTGCATCTAGTTAAATTTTTAGATATTTTAGTGAAACTGTCCGTTCCGTGTATGCAGTAATGGTTTTAAAATATATATAGATTAATGTAAATTCATAGCTATACTCCATTAAGTTATTACGTTTTATTTCTGTATTACGTTATATTATTATCATTGTGTATTATTTTACACGTGTATTATCCTTTATTCCATCTCGCGAAAATAAAAGATACATCGTCGCTTTTTTTGTTCTCATTAATCCGACTTGCTAAGCAGCGAAATAATTAGATAAATGAAAAATACGTAATAAAAACCGTCATAATTTAAGTTCATCTCAACAATGTAAATTTTTGCGCAAAATAAAATTTCTATAGAATAAAATTTCGCATGTTTATGCTGCTGTTAGAAAATATCTGAACGCAAATGTAAATGTTACGCTACAAATGCAATCGATGTAGAGGGTTTTTCTTTGTTCCGGCTTGCTAGATAGTAAATAAATTTAAATAAGGAAATATATTCTGTAAAAGCTTTAACTATGCGAACCGTAACAATGTAAATATCTCGCAGAAAATTTGTAAATAAAATGTTGGACAGTACATATTCCATTATCTACGCACATAGAAAATTAAAGTTGAAAAAATACGACAAGTTAAACTAAATAAGTAAATGCAAAAAAACATTGTAAAAATTTTCATAATTGGGGAATCATTGTATTTTGAATTTCTCTACAAAATTTAGAGATGACATAAAATTATAAATTTCTTGTCTCGCGGTTATACGTTCCAGGATTAAGCTATCTTTTACGCATCTCTAAAAAAATATTTAATGCATAAAAACATAACATAATTATAACGTAGTTTCCATTAATAGTATTCGAGTTGTAATCAATGTATGTAATTTTAAAATAAAAATTCCAATTTTTATAAACTTTAAATGTAGAAGACATCACACAGCACTTGGAAAAATGTCGTGTTAATAATTTTTTGCAATTCGTGCAACATTTCTCGTTAGTTCTAACAGAATTCTATGACCTACAATCATTTATAAACAGAGTTCCGACTACTACTTTTTCAATTTTAACTCTTAAATATGAAATATATATTTTTTTATTTTTATAAGAAACAGAACTATAATAGAACTATAAAAAAAAGTACTACTGGAACTGTTATTACTCCTTTATATTAATAAAATGTCGTGCTAAGTCTACATAAATTAGCACGTAAAGTAGTATACTTTTCATAGTTCCTTCCTTATCAAAATAAAAAAAGTTCCACATTTTTCATACTAAAAAATAAAAATTCAAAATATGGCATACTAAATTCGCGAATCTAGTACAACACTTTCTCTAAAAAAAAATATTTCCACTTTTGGCTACATGTAACATAAATATATGTATAACGTAACATAAACATATGAATAGCAATTAATATATAAAAGACAATTATTATTGCAAAAAATATGGAAATGTTAACGCTCTAATAACAAGGTGGAATATATTTTATTTTGAAAAATTGTTCGCTCATGAGAAAATTTCTCGTCGAGTTAAAAACTGACTCGAAACTTGGTCAGAAATATTGACGCGGATGCAGATGTTAAATTGCAAATGCCAATTAACACAGTGTGGCTGGTGTAATTGCGTTTGAGTAATACCGTTAACCAGCGAATTTAATATCAGGCGCACATTAACGGGGGAATCTCGCTTATTTCCGTCGGCTACTATATACATATATCGCTGTATCTCGAAATTAACTTCGACGACCGGCACCGTGAAAATCAGCGCAACAGAAAAGAAACAGAAAAAAAACCTGCTAAGAGCTGAAGATAACCCCCTCGCTGAATTCGCCAGAGCAAAGCGGCTATTTTCGCGCCGAGATCTCGATAAGAGCTCAAAAAAGAAGGCTTGTGAAGAGGGGAAGAGAGAATTCTCGCTCTTCGAGAGCTTTTCTCGCTCGTGGAGATTAAACACCGCTGGCGCGAAAAACTTTCCCGAAGAATACGCAGAGCGAAATGGAGGATCAAGATGGGGAGGAAAAAAAAACAAAGAATACGAGACGAAGAGAAGTTTGAAGGGGAGGGGGGGGGGGGCCAAATTAGAACGAACGCCGGAAGCGGAAAGTACCGTACGTTCCAAAGTAAATCCTGCGAAAGAATTAAGCTTAAAGGGTTAAAGTAGAATGTATTAAGAAGATAGACGACACGAAAGAGAGACGGATCCCAAGAATACTTAAAACGCTCGAGGAAAAGAAATTTAGTTTTGAGAACGATAAGAACTAAAATAATAATTGTATTATCTAATTATGCTTTAAGGAATAAAATTGTTAATATTTTGTTTAAAAAATATAAAGATACAGAAAAATCCATATGCTCCATAGACATTAAAAAAAGTTAAATATCGTTATTATATGACACTAAATTCCCCCCACACGTTAAAAATTACATTTTAGAAGAAACAAAGAAGATTTATTAATAAGACAGCGAAATTATGTTTTTTAAATTTAGAAATTAAATTTTTCATTACATATCCATAATAAACTCGCTGAAAGAATATTACTTTACGGGAAGAAAATATTGCTTTTATTGCAATATTTCATTTTTGCTTCGCAGTTTTCTGTTTCAAGAAATCTTCCTTCTATCTCTTTTTCAAAATTTAATTATTTCCAACGTTCTCAGAATATTTATCCATGCTTCGAGTTCATGCATTCGAGTACTGCATCGGAACCTATTTCGTAAACTTGTCCCTGAAGAGCAGAAACGAGGCCGGAAGGCCATGAGGTTTGAAGAATTTCGAATTAAAATGCACGACATCCTTCCTGGCATAGCGCACAACCTTTTCCTGCGTGGGTCGTTATCAGAAACTTGTCTGAAAATGCGTTCGAGCCAGAGAGAATTCACGAGTCGGATCTGAGAAGTCTCCAAGTTGTCCCAGTGTTTCGACAACCTTAATTGAAGCTACCGAGGTTAACTGCATTAAATCTAAGACGTGTACAAAGAGGAAGATAATGTAATTCTAGGTAAAAAAAAATTTGTACTCTACGTGATTCGTGCAAAGTTAGAATCTCGCTTATGGAATTTCGATGTAATTACTAGGATTTCTGCTCGTTTCCGTAAAATGTTTTGAAGTTTCTGATATACTAAAATATTTCGGTTAGTAAAAAAAGAATCATAAAGAAGCGTTATTACTTTAGTAATCTTGTTTTGACGAATAAATTTAACAGCCATTGTCATCGTTACGTATTAATTACGAAGAAATGAATTCAGGTCACTAACTAAAAATATCTCACAATCGTTTTGACATCGATTATATTACGCGATGTAGAACTGACTAGCAAGGTAAATCCTTGGGCCGCTTTCACTAACTCCGATTAACGCTAATTGATGATTAACTCGATAATCACGATTGCCAACGTGAGAATTAAAATTACAGTTCGTCTAAGAAAAGGATATTCTCATACATTGAACCGCTTGTTGACACTTCTGCAAATTAATGAAGTCGATTATATTATAATTTAACCTGAAATTGGTGAAAGACGTCCTTACAGTCACAGCATTCGGGCGAAATTTGCGGTCTTATTTCGACCGCAGTACTATTCGGCCATTCACATAGCTATTAAAACTAAAAGGATAAAGCGTGGTAGTAGGAAACGTTCTGAAAACCTTAAAACGCTTCTCGTAGCAAACGAAAGCATCGCGTGTGCGAGCTGTCATCAGTCGCCCTTTTTTACACACCCGACTTTACCAGCGTACTAGCCATTTCCGATGATTAATGTCGGCCGCGACAGCCCACGCTATCATCTATTATTAGCCGCGAGATTTACGTGGATCGATCATAACACACAGTGAATCCTATATAAGATATCCATCTCTTCCCTTTTCCCCCACCCCGCCACAAGATGACAAGAGTGATTAATTTGAAATCGATTTCTCTATATTTGAAACTTCAAGTTAAAAGTTATGTTTGATTTTATATACTATACATAAGTAAAAGTGATACGTAGGCATTTTATTTTTTGTTTATTTAATTTATTCTTATTAAGTCAATGATATCACAAAATAATAATTTATTAATCTAAATTTTATTTAAAATAATACATTTAAAATAATAACAGTTTAAAAAATGGAAAAAATTGTTCAAATGAAGAGATATTGTGATGTGACTATCTATTATAAATATAATAACGAGGTCCTCCATTCTTTATATTTTTACACAAAATCTGATTTCTTTCTTCTATTTAGACCTCTCATAGTTCAAATATGTAGCTTAAATTCATAAAAAAAAACCTTTGAATATATATCATATATGTATAGAGATATTATTAGATTTAAAAGTTTCTTTTCATGAACATGGTTTTCTAACTTGCTTCGATCCTGTTCTCGTGAATGTTTATCACGAACTCTTCTTAAAATCATTTTAAGATGATAATCGTAAGGATTTTTAATAAAAAACAACACTGTAATGGTTTTTCATTAAAAATTCCTCATATCACTCATTTATAAGGATAGATCTAATATAGAAACATTGACAAAATTTACATTTAATTATGTCTAAGCAAAAATACAGTTATTCAAGCTTACTTACTTTCTTAAAATAGAAAAACAGCACTTTAAGAATTAATTTAAAGATTTTAAAGTATAAACTCGTGTTATTTAGGATCTTTAAACAATGTTAAACTTTCATTAGATTAAAATACAAAACACTTTTGATATACACTGGAACCTCATAAGCAAATTTCGAATGTGAAGAAAGTAGCACACAAAATTCCTTCCATACTAGATGCATGTTAGTAGCGTGAGATTAGAGATAGAACTGCGATATCCAATAAGGTCCCAAATTTCGTTATTTAAGAATGGAGTGGGGATAACCTTGTTAGAACATTTAGAGTCTCAAATTGCGCGCTATTAGGTTTCAGTGCATTTTGTAACAGATAAATTAATATTTGACACTAATGGGTCAAGAGCATAAACGATAAAGTATCGGCCATTAGCCAATTAATTTTGTGAAAATTTCTTAGTACTATATGAACACATTAATGAACTATAGGAACACATGAATGCGACACAATTTTTTAATTATTTTCCATAAACAACACAACAAGCCAATAAACATATTTTATCTATTATGTGTTCTTACTCTAATTATCAATAAAAAGGTCGTGCCAGTAATAGCAGTAATTGTTTCACGGCTAATATCTATTATATAAGAATTTTAAGTGGCTCACGAGCAGAACCTGCATTACCTTTTTCTTTGCAATTCTTGGATCGACAATAAAAAAACTTCTTAAATACTAATTCTCCATTGACACGCAATTAATAAAAAAATCAGTAAAGAGAGTTATCCTTTATTTAAAAATTCAAAATTTGATTTTAACTTATTATGTTCAATTTGAGGTTTAATTTGTCAACATGTACTTATTAAAATTAAAGTCGATTTGGGGCATCCTATATAAGCGTTCTAAAATGTTAGATTTTAATAACCTACTCGTTGAAATGTCCCGTTAAATTGGATTTAAGATGTGCACTCGGTGATAGATTTATCTTCTTCGCGCGTGTCGACCCTAAGTGAGCAATTAATCTCAATTCTTGCTGATGATAATAATTGAATAAAATCTGCGGCCGGCTTTCGTCCTAATCATCATATCGACCTTCCATTGTGACCTCTACATTATGTTCGCTTTGTATTAAAGAGTACAATTTCTACGAATCGCAATAATATATAGAAACTTCTCTACTCTAAGTTCATTTCTCTTCTACAAAGAAAAGTTAAAAGAAATAATTTTCTAAAATATTTGTACAAAAAATTGTGTAAAATAAAAATATAGAAAATTATGTACTATTAAATTTAAAATCATATGTTATTATAATACAACTTTAATTTTCTTTTACTAAAAATTTATTCTTATGTTATGTCATTAAAAAAATTTCTTATTACTTATGGTATTAACTTGGAAAATTTACTTTTTTATTGCGTTTGCGAAAAAAGTAGTAATCGATTTTTACGTTTTTTTTTTATGCATATTGCTATTTTATTTTATATCTTCTACGTAAAAACACACAAAGCAGTTTCTGGGAATCGCAGAATAGGTGACTAAATCGCGACGTGACGCGGAGGAGAGGCCAATCAGAGCATGGCCAACGAAAATTGGAAACTATGTGTTGAAAATTGTACCGCATCAGTATTCTGAGAACAAAGTTTCGCGTTGTCGTATCTCGCGAGCACGTTGCAACCAATTCTCGGCCGAGTACCACTATTAATAATCTTTCGCGCTTAGATAATATTCACATGAAAATCACGTCTGCGTGTTTTACGAATATTATTTTGTAGTATAGCATAGCAAGTAATCACTAATTGTAATAAGTTCGCGATAAAAATTTCGTAGATATAATCGTTTCTGTCACTTCAAACAGATTGTATATATATAGTAATAATGAAATTTAGTTTAATACAATAAATATATTCCCGTTAAAAAATGATTTTGCTTTGTCTCTGTATTCACATAAAAAGTTGCTCTAAACAAACGTTAGTAAAATATTATTATAAATAAAAATCATTCTTTGTGTGTGATAGATAAAATGCTTATAATTATAAATATTTTATTATATCGTTTTGAGTGACTCATCATTTCAAATTATAAAAAAAATAAAAAATGTATTCAAACTAAAATAAAAATATCGTATACATATTTATAAAGACAAGATTGCTTTATTATTCATTTGCATTTCTTCCGTCTTTTTTCGTATCAGTGATTGTACTGGTCACGAGGGCCGTCCTGTTACCAAGCATTCATGAGGTAGAATCGCTTGAACGCAACGGACCGAACGATATTTCCATGGAAGATAACGTCGGCTCATTCAAATTTCAAATTTTCCAAATGACGTCGCCATCGGCGGCGCAGTGCCAGCTGGAATCACAATACTTCATCGTGGACAAAGCCGCAGAACGAGCCGATACACCCGTTGTTGACGAAAGCAACGAACAGATAGCAGGTATATGTATATCATGAATATTCAGCAATACATACATTGAGCCATCGAGGACACATCGACGAGACTAATATAGAGTCGCGTTTTCGCGACTTTTATTATTACAAGTTACACTAGTTTTCCATGAAAATTATTGACTAGGCGATATCTCCGTTTTCACATACGTTGTTTAGATCCGTTTTATTTCTATAACTATATATTTACAAAAGAAATTTTTCAAAAATTAATTTTTTTTATTTCTTGCGGAAGAAAAATATGGTTTTGCTATTAAATTACAATACATGTACACATGCGAATTTAGAAAAATAAAATAATAAAAATGCAAAAGAGATAATATAGATATTTCATGTAGATATGTAAAAAAATGTATATACTGTATTCTTTGCAACTCTCTTTGAACAAAACTAATTCTGTTATAAAACTGAAAAAAATATATTTGACTTCCACGCGATAATATTTTCCGACCTAGACTACTCTTCCCGATTGTTTCTGTGATATTATCCTCGGTTAAACAAGTACTGCCATTCTCGAAAAGTTATACATAAGCATGCTTGGCATGACCATGTCAGTGCTTGGTACTTAATCGAAAGTCTCTTCGTCCCAACAAAATTGGCAGAGTCGAGTTTCCGTGGGTGCGGAAATTGCGGGAATCGCAATAAAGCTTCTTGCCGAAGTTCGTTCCGACTGTAACGTGTTTGGGACTATTGCAATTAGACGTCGGCAAAATCCTAATTGCGCCTAGAGTTCACGAGTACACCGAGAAGTTTAATGTATTGACCTAAAGTCTATCAGAATACAATGCCAATTAAATATAAACTCTATCACAGAAAATAATAAGTTAAACAGTAAAGTACCAAGAGCTTTGCATTAAATGATATTTCAAATAATCAATTTTTTTTTTCAATAATACTGGATTAGAAAAGTGTGAGTTCTTTTCTAAAGAATTTCTATTCAAGTGAATATGTAAAAAATATTACTTTTTTTTAAAGATAATATGATAATACTTAAGAGCAGACTTTTATTTTCGTGAGGACACTATTCATTCAGAATTAGAATTGGATGACACACTGCAGCCATGGACATCTCGATCGCTCACAACTGTCACGTGAAAAAAATAGTAGTTTCCGCTTTAAAATGTTCCGTGATATAAAACAAAAAAAAAATGTCATTGATAAATCACTCGAGATTTATAACCAACGTTGCAATAAACGCTTACGCGGCGACGAACGCGAAAATTTCAAATCGCATCGCAAAACCCATTTTGAATCAAAACATACAAGACGTCATTCTGGCTATATATTTTACGTTGAGTAAAAGATCAATATTTTCGTAGAGCTGTAGGATCCGGAAGCCATAATTTATCTTCCTAGAAGAGTTTGTAATCTTAATAAGATGAATCATAAGTTGAGTCAAGATAAAATTAAATGTATATATATAAAACTTGTTTAAATTATTCACAGTTTAAACTTAAATAATTAGATTAAATCACTAAACTCCATCAAAATTGTGTATATTAAATAATTTCATAATGTGAAAATAATGTTTTATTTATGTGAATTTTATTTAGCTGTTTTAGTTTTCGATATAGGCTTCTCGAAATTCAGGCTTTTTGATAAACGAATACTCCACATTACTCCATCGCAAAACTCTATCGCATAACAAAATTTCATTAATTCCCATGATAATAATCGCGAATAAGAATCCAATTCACGTGGAATGCTGCAATTTCAAACACCGCTCTGTTTCCCGCGGTTGAAGTATTTCATTGTAATTGAAAATTTCATGCTATTAACTCTCCAACGATAATTGGTCACATACGCATTTGTTAAGAGATTAGTTTCCAGTATAAAACAAGCGCAACGCTTCAATCTCACGGACCGATTATCCATTTATTTTTATATTTCTTTGTATATTTATCGTAATTAATTTGTTTCGTTGTGAAGGAGCAATATGCTGTTTTATGTGTCTGCGTTCTTTCTATTTTTCTTCCTGATATGAAAATAAATATTATATTATTTATATTCGTATTCTTATCCTATTGTTTTATTTTATATATCTTTTTTTGTCGGTATGTTCCTATTTATTTCTACAATTATAAATTACATATCCAATATTATATACAGACCTTTTTTTTCAATTTACATAAAAGTATTCCTTTATTATATCAGTTATATTATTTCGTACATTTCCAAATTGTAAATATATACTGTGTATTTTTTTTTTTTCGTTTAAAAGCTCAAGTCGGAATAATAATCGTAGGTACATTTAGAATTTAAGAAAAAGATTACAATCCATTTAGAGAAAAAAATAGCATTATATTTCAAACAGAGAAAGAGAGAACGTCATATCATTCGATTTATTGCAATGACAGACGATTTTGAAAGAAATCGTGGAAAAAGTGAGAACGGATGAACCTTGCACTTTGCAAGCAAGAAATGTGCCGTGAAACGAACGTCAATTCGGTTGGATCTTGATTGCTACAATATATTCGTTCGCTTGCCGTCAGAAGAAACGCGATAGTTCGTTGCACTAGGTCAAATATTTTTACTGTATCCATGGACTCGTGGTGTTATATACTTCACAAGATAATCGCCTCGATAACTGTAGAAGATCTGTTCTGTTCTAGACAGTTAAAGAAAAAAA
The DNA here is from genome assembly GCF_001594065.2 of Cyphomyrmex costatus. NCBI lineage: Eukaryota > Metazoa > Arthropoda > Insecta > Hymenoptera > Formicidae > Cyphomyrmex > Cyphomyrmex costatus. The sequence continues at coordinate 566,614 of NW_017275337.1, read as the reverse complement.
TCTAGATTGCTATTTTGATTTAATTCGTTTATGTAATCTGAATAAATTTACATGTCAAATCTGAAGATGCGAAAGATAACAGATCCCGTATGCATACAGATGTATATGCATATATTTTGTGGAAAATGCGTAGCAACCAATAGAACAGCGAAGTAAAAATAAATCGCCATTGATCGCGCAAGTGTAACAGTTATTAGAGCGTGAGTCATATCCTATGTTTCGGATACGATATAAAAACTGTTTCCTGTGTATTACAATAGCTATAATATTTACAACTTTTATATTTAAAATTAAAAAACTGTCAAGTTTTAACTCTGGAATTATATATAAAATTTAACTTATAAATCCAAATTATTAAAATTCGAGTAATTAAAACTGACAAAGTTTTAAAAATAATTTTATTGTTTTATTATTATTTAAATATTATTTTACTAAAAAGTTTTTTATGCCCTATTATTAATATTTAAAAAATCAAAGTTTTAATTACTCGAATTCCTAAATAGAAAAATTTATTTGAAATAAAATATCGTTAGTACATTATTTCTCTGAACGCCGAATATATTCGAGCTATACGAGAGTTGGAGAATCGAAAGAGAGAAACGATATACGTAAAACGATGCATATTCGTATATACGTCGTAACGATACTTCCTTTACCACCGATGGAGAAACAGTATTTCTCGAGGGAAACGAAATTGGATCCGGCGTTAACCTCAATGGAAGACTCTCCGAGCTTCTTTGAGGTGACGACAGGGTTGAAGATAATGTAGAGGAACTCGCAGTTATTCAGATGCTCGCATACAAGCCCGAGATATATAATCCCATTATAGACAAGATGCTTCGAGACATTCCCTCGAGATTCTTCAAAGAATCGGGACCAATGAGAGAGAGAGAAGTTGTATTATTCCTTAGGTAAGAGCTAGTATCCCCCATTGCGATATAATTGCTCAAGATACAATTGTGGAATTATTATGGTGAAAGTAGTGCAAGCCCATAATTTGCTTTCAAATAGAGTTTGAATATAAAGTTGTACTTTAAGAATCTTACAAATTATTCATTCCGTTCTTGCTTTCAATTACTACCTGTTTAAATTTAGAATAAACGGTTAGGTTAATATTAACAATAAATGTACAATGTATCTTCTGTAAAATATATTAAATCAAAAGAAAAACATGTAAATTATTATTTTGATAATTTTATAAACTTTTAATAATATATATCTTACAAAGATATTATATATATAGTTTCAAATTTTTTAATATCTCAATACAAATATATTTTTTTAAACAATTTATAATATTGTTAAAACTAAAAATACTAATATATTTGTTTTGAATATAAACCAAAACTACAATATTGCCTTTATTGTTGTTGTTTCTTCTCTAAGCTTGTATACTTTCGAAAAGAATTCTGCAGCTTGAATTGAGAAAAAAACTTGAAAGTATATTTCTATAAACGATCCTGTTCAATTTCACCTGTCAATTATTTCGAAATAGAAAACACAGTGACATGGTAAAAAGTGTATCATGGTTGTTTATCAATACTCATTTTCATCAAATCGAATTCTTAACATAAGTTATATCCATTCTATTTTCTGATACTTTCATCAGAAAATCAATTGAAACCGTCTGATCAAATTTCGCGTTGTTCAATGATTCTTTCATAACATAATTTATATCATGTTGAAAAAAATGCAGGAAGAATATTCCATATTATGTTCAATATAGCGGAATGTCATTGGCACTCGCCATCATTGTATTAAATATCTAATTAACCCTCTAATGCGCTTGATGAACTTCGTACATTATAACATCAAAGTGAATAATCTGTGGGCGAATTGTAATTGTCTTTTAAAAAATTTAATCGATTCCTCTCAGTCTAGTAACTCTAATATTATACCTCAATGAATACAACTTCGAGTAACATTTTATACCTCAACGACAAATTCTAAAATTGATATCCTGTTTAAGTTTCTTTATAATAAATTAAGGAACAATTTTTTATTAATCTGATTCTCCTCTCTTTAAACTTTAATTGATAAAATCATTAAAATTTTCATCCTGAAATAAAACTGTTACTGCTCAACTTAATTCATATTCTCACAAAAGTAAATCAGAAGTCCAATTCAAAGTTTTTCTCTGGAAAAACTTTAATAAAGAAAAAAGCCTGACTTCAAAGAAAAGTGGACAATCGGATAAAATCACTGATTTATTTCGCAATATTGTTTAGAGAAATCACTGCATAAATCTTTCAATCATGAAGGAACGGCGACAATTCCGAAGCAATGTCTGACATTGTGGACCATCTCCCCAGGTACATAAAGCAACTCAATCTTCGATTTTTCCGCACCGCCTGACGACAATCCGCGAAGCGCCAGTCAATTCATCGTCGTCGTCGTTGTCGTCTACGGGACACAGGTGCGCGCAATGAACCCGAAATTACGGTACGGCGACGACAGCTATCGTTTCGTCGTATTCTTCTCTGCCCCTCGTATTGGATCCCGTCTCACGGCTGGTGGAATTCGCTAACTTTAACGAGGCAACTTGGAAAGTGCTACGAGCGCAAAGCGAGGCTGTCCCTCTCCCACTCTCTATTGGATTTCAGTTATCGAACGTTTCGTGCGGCTTCCTCTACCTGGCTTTTACGAGTAAAACGTAACCTCAGATCGTGCGTTCGAAATACTCTCTCCCGGGACACGTATTGCCAGCTATAAAGTCCGTTCTTCCCTCCCCTCTCTCCGCCGTGTAGGAATTCAATTTCTCAATTGAAAGCGGATTTTTATCATTCGCCCACTAGATCGTTTATCTGGAATGCGACGCAATTGGAAAAATTCGTCATCCATCTGCATTCATCGCGTAAATCCATATCTGAACAGCACTTGCGGAAACGTGAATTCAAAAAGCTATATTCGTAAGAAGTCCGCAAAATATTCACAAGACGTTGCCTTACAATCGTGAATTAATTCCATTGTAAGAATATAAAGTAGAGAGGCAAAGATTTTATTTTTGCGTACTTATTATTAAAGTAAAACAAAGTAAAGTGAAATGCTTTTATCGAATAATGCTTTTGCGGACGCAAAGTGTTATTATTAATTAGAGAGAGTCCAAGGAAGATCGTCCAAAGAGCCATCAGAGAGTGCCTCCTTTTTACCATGTTGGCCTATTCCTGACTCCTAAGGGAAATTAATCGACGAGACGAAGGAGTTCCAGAAAGTCGACTTTTAACGACTGTCTTCGTTAATGATCCCCGCGAAGAGTGCCCTAAAGCGAACTTTAATCCGTCTATATAACCATCACGTCGCCGCACCGGACGTCGTGTCTTATGAACCGAAAGACAAGATGAAGATGACTCTTGGGCGCCGCTTATCTTCGTAAGAAAAAACTTCCGCCTTCGTTATCAGTATACGGGGAATCAAATTTAAATTATATCTTGTCTCGCGCGTACATCTTCCCCTTACGTGCTTCTCTGTTAATCCCGAGAGAAAAGGGGCACCGCCCCATTTTCAGGGCTCATCTCTCTCGGTCTTCCTCAAATTATTTTCAGAAAGATCGTTTATGTGCAAAAATATTTTTCTTCCAAATAAAAACGCTGACTACGTATATCGAAATCCGATACGTGTATGAAAGGTAACGTAAGTACATATCTCTATTTTTCCAGTTTTCATCTTCTGAAGATATTTTAACGTATTTCCGCAAAGAGAGAAAGAGAGAGAGAGAGAAAGAGAGATGGAGAATTTCATTTTCAAATTGACATGAGAGAGAGTGGCGACCAAATATCGTTGCTTTCAAATTCCTTTCCTTCATGAGAAAAAAATAATATAGTCGAGCGCTAACATCAAATCTATAATATTTATCTAATATCTTCAAACGTTACACAGTATTACAGCTATAGGGATTATTACGTATGTACATATAATCGTATGCTAATAATGCAGATCTGCTATTCAGTGATACATAGTCCTCGTCAGGAACGCATTAATGTACATAGATAATAACTAGCTAGCATTAAACTATCACTTTGAATCCATTAGCATACAAATACTCAATATTTACGGAACAAATGCGCGACAAAGAGAAAGGAAATAAATTACAAACAAGAACAAAATAATTACAAATAAATGAATGTAAAATATACACGGCTATAAAACAAAATCAACAAATAGTATAGTACAAATTTACACAAAAAGAACGATTTTAAAAAATACGCAAACATATAAATAATTTATTAGATTATCAATTTTATTAGATTTCAAAATATTTATGTAATAGGAAATTCAAGCATAAAATGAGCTATGTTGTAAAAAAATTTTGACATCCTATCAATTAACTTGAACGTTCGACAATTATCTTGTTAGTTTAACAAAATAATTTTTTTTAGATCTATTTCTAATTTAATTTTTTTATATTTCAGTAAAATCGTTTTCTTCCATCTGTACTAAGGAGATTTAAGCTTGTTCAAATGTTTTTTTTTAACTGTTATAAAAGTTTGTCATTTTACACTAGCAAAAATGGATTTAAATTTTACTCTTTTATCACTCGAATAATTCTTTTACGTATACCAAACCTTTTTAGCGAACTTCTGACCAACACTAATTGGAACGTGTTTAAACTTGCATGCGCCAATTCGATTTGAACTGTAGGTATCTGGTAATGACGAACTCGAATACATCCGTCGACATACTCTGAGGAACTTTACACGTTTAAAGTAAAACGCGACAACTTTAGTGATATAACATATCTTAATCGGTGGAACTCTCTTGAATACGAAGTAGCGACTAATTTACTTTTAGTACTTAAATGATAACGTGTTATCGAAAACCGCTCTCCGCGTTTTACTAACATTGACACAAACCGCCTCATAAACAGCAACTCAACGACGGTCTGCAATTTGGTCGCCGATCGATAAAAACGCTGTTGTCGATGTTTTTCTTTCCTTTTTTTTTCCGAACTATGTGTGACCGCTATCACAAGTGAATTCAGAATTCTCAAACGAACGAGTGTCGATACAAAATGGCAAACACGGTTCGTCGTATTCCGGTTAATCATCCAAGTGTCGTGATGCGAATAGACTCGGCGGTATCCCGTTGTGTCCGCAGAAGATTAAAATTGTTTAACCCGAGTCCAAGCAGAATGGACTGTTACCATTTTGGTTAACACGTTAATATTGAAATAATATGATATAAAGCACATATTGGAAAAGTTGAAGTGACTCGACACATTTCAGCGAAACATAACATTATTCCATTCATTTCCTCTTGAATATTCTATTACAGTACATTAATGAAAAATGTATATATGTATTCCATTAAATTCTATAATTAGTTATTGTGATTTATTAAAAATCTATCACAGAATTAATTAGACAAAACAAGGTACAGTTAATTAAAAAATTAAACATCTGTTTAAAAAAAAACTGTAAAACTATCAAGATAACATATTTGTCGTATATTCAGAAATAAAAACGTAACACAGTTCGCCAGTTAATACGTGAGTAAATCGTCTTAATCCTATATATTCCGAAAGGTTATTCGTTACTGACCTATCGAATTCTCAAAAGGGCTATGCGGTTCTAATATTGATTATCGTATTTTGATACAAAGTGACCGTAAACTAGCAGTGTAAATCAGTGATGACCGAGATAGCACTTCCGATAGATTCGGAACAGGGACGATAGATAGATAGAGCGCAGAGGTCGCGGTAAAATGTTTCCAGGCAAAAAGCGGATGACACGATGGAGATCGCGTGACCGCCGCGCAATGTCGACATAAATTATTTATGAATTATAGTGCCTGGTCATCGGTGCGAGCGTGTAAGTGAGTGAGATCTGAGAGATCATGCGCATACGTGTGTGTCTGTGTGCCAGTGTGGATGTATTATACATTTGTAGTGTGACTTGTAGAAACTGTATTCTTGAAGATAATGTTCGTCATCGCAATGATACTCGACAAGAAAAGAACGGAAGAAAAAGGAAGCAGCAAGGGAGAATGTTTCTCAGAATTTCAGAAAAACACGTTAGAATCTGTGAAATGATCACAAAGTTTCTCCATAAGTTGATCGCTAAGCATATGATTACGTCGGTGGTATTCTGCTCGTGGCGAATGCACAGGAACTGCTAACTTCGTGCATTTTTTATTAAGCGCTATCAGTCACAGATTTTCTACATCAGTAACGAGTTGTTTTTCAGATTGTTTAATATACCTTTTTTTTAAATATTATACTACGTTTTACAATTTTTTTAAATATGTATCGAAAACTGCCACAAAATAGCATTATATTAATTAAAATCTTGTCTTTTAGAAACATCATCATAATAAATTACTTAACGTGCTTATTCCATTTAATATTTGTTTGGTTTCTAGTTACTTTTTTCAGAAAATTATAATTAAGATCCATACCTACATATAATTCTCAAATAATGGTAAATAAAAAACAATAATATGCGCGATATACTGTTAATAATAGTAATTTTAATTAGGATATAAGAACACCAGATGATCGTTTTACGTAAAAAAAAGTCAGGTGACTACTGTCGGCTTAATGTTCGAACCAATTTAAAACTACCGCCTCTCAGCTAATCTTTAGTTAAAAATTAAAAGAAAGAGAATAATAGACATCGCTGAGAATAAGAAATGTATGTTATTCACAATCATACTTATAGAATTTTAATATTAAAATTAGACCCGTATTACTGATATAATATTATAAAAATCGAATCGAGCAATTCGGAAATAGCTTATGATTGAAACACACGACTTTTTAAGAACCGCGATACAACAAAATGAAGAGCAATTTTATAAATAATAATAATTCTAACAGAAGCGTACAGAGAAAAGATGGTTACGGTAACGCGATGCAAATCATCGCAAATAGCGCGTGTCGCAAATTTCACCGAATGCAGACACGAAATCGCACTTACATTGTTACAAGGCGTGGAGTTAACACGATTATGGCATGGCAATAACGGTGATTACAAGTATACTATATTATAAAAATACTCATTGTTGACCGCGATAGAGAGATAAAGTATCTCTACGAACCTGACTGTGCACGCAATTTTTCACGCTCGGAGGAACACGTCGCGATTGTCTTGAAAGAAACGACCGTGTAACTTTTACTTTGTGATTAAATTAAAAGCCATAGCTTAAAAAGATGGAAATCTCTCTAAAGCACATTACGTGCTATACATATATAATTTATGTACCTTTCCGGTCATTATTTAATGCGGAATTTTTCCGTATCGTTACGTTCGGTATAATAACGACATTATTCGTTCGCGAAATGTTTTCGCCACAAAAGATTTATCGACACCATCTCTTTGGTCGTCGCGGAAAAAGGATTTAAACGGCTTATATACGAAAGATTAAAAAATCGTACCATAGAGACAATATTCCAAAACTCTTTGGACCAAGCAACGGATGCTGGCATGTTGTTTTGCTCGCGCTTTAATCTCTAGATTTGTGCTTCGGATCCCGTGCAGCAAAACTGTAAAGTTCTCGAGAAATGTAAACGCGATGAGAAAAGAAATATATATTCCGCTCGTTGCGCACAATACAATGGCGTATTTTGTCAAGCAACGCTTCGATGCGCGTTTCAATTTGTTACGAGGCGTACAACAACAAGGAACGTTTGTTTCACACGTCGCATACTAATTATAACTTAAATTAGAGAGGTTCCTAGATAATGAATGCAAGAATGCGTGCGAAACATCGCTATAACATTCCTGCCGCTTCATGAAATCATAAAGATGTAAGATGAATCATCATGTACGAATCGCAGCGAGGGTCAAGTAATTGTGTGATAATTAAAATTCTAGTATAATAACGGTAATTATTCTTTCATATCTAGCATAAATTTTAAAAGATTTGCGCAGGTTGTTTTAACGTTAAATCCGCAGGAAGTTTTTAGCGCGCGCGCGTATATTTTTGAATGCTCACAGATTCGAGGACGAATTAACTACTCGTGTTATCAGCAGTTGGCATTGCCGGTTATTTTTCGTTCGACGATATATACGGGGTGATTTCTATCGAAATGAAGTCGAACTATTACGCGCAGGCAGAACGGGGAATTGGAACGAACAGATTCGTTCGAATGGGCCAACCGTACTACAATCGGGCATGGATTTTCTCCAAGACGAGGGCTTTCGTCGGTCGGATAAAAAGAAGAGGGAAAAAACGAAAAAATGGGAGAAAAGTTTCCCGTCCCGGGGAAAACCGTTGGACAGGTATTAAGAAAGCACTCGTCGCGACCGTACGAACTTTACCGTGCCATTTCAAAGATTGGATTCTTATTGAGGATTTCATCGTATCAATCGTCGTTTCCTGGCGTCGAGACGAGTTCTTTTCGCGATCCCAGATATGCTCGTCGATCCGATATAAGCGTAACGTACGGGAAAGATTATATGGAAAAATGGGCATCTAAATCCTAGACGCTCGATTGGCAATATTCCATATTCGCAAGAAAATTCAATGAACTTTCAAAGAAAACTAAAATTTTTCCAAATGTTTCATTCATAATTGTCAATTTTACTATTACGTACACTTCTTTCTTAAAATTTGTTTAATTCTTTCTTTTGACACAAATGTTTTTCCTTGTAAATACTTGAACAAATTTTTTAAACATGTAACATTTATTTGTAAATCTTTTTCAATTAAAAAGATACATATTTGATACGTTCTTTAGCCTTTATTAGAATTTATTACATGAGAAAATTTTGATAAAAATTTAGTAAAAATAATATGAAAAAAAATTGTACTTACGTTAAGAAGGAAGCAAATCGTGTGTTCACGTTTCTTAGATGTAATTTTCTTTCTATCTGAAACAAAAAAAAGAATACAAAATTAATAAAATTCAAATCATGAAAAGATAAACATGCAAATATAAAACATCTTTGTTTGTAATATTATACGAAAACGATTACAAAAAATGCTTAACTTATTATTCAACTAATTAAATTTGATGTCAAAATCGATAAATAACCTAAATTTATCACTGAATATATGCGATTCACAATAGAATTAAGAGTTCTCAAAAATGACAGAAGCAATTATTTTCACTGTCGTTAATTGTTTATCTTATCATTACTTTATTATATATCATTACAAGATATTTTTATCTCCTCCTCCTGAGTGTTATTATAAATTCGTTAATTACATCATAATATATAACAAAATGTTAGTTATCGATATCTTAAAGATTGAAAAATGGCAATCTTTTCTTCTCACGAGAAAGAATAAACAATGTTCAATTTATGATTCAATTGTTACATTGCATTGTTGTCTGATCGAGAGATATTCTTTTCTTTTATACTGATTCATCACTAATTCTTATGATTACAATGCGAAATCGTAGATTAGAATAATACAACGGGCAATGTCCGAAGGACGTAATTCCACCGACGGAAAAAATTGCGAATAAATAGCAGCTATAAATGCGCGCTATCGTCGTATTATTATGCCACTTTCGCATGGCATGACTAGCACGAAATAACGCCACGTAATACAGCAGTGGGATAGCTTTGTGTGTGCGTGTAGGAGGAAAAGATTTTAATAAAGTACACCGAGTTCAAGATTCGCGATATAAAATGGCTTCAAATGACGAACTGAAACGTGATGTTAAAATGATGAGAAAAAATTCATGGAAATTGTACATCTCATAGAATTATATTTCATAAAAATAAATTCAACTAAATCGCACATTCAGATATATAGAAGTTTTATTAATTTTTTTTCAGATGTACACAGAATTGTTTTGTTGTAATTCAAATTGAAATTATAATTTCTATTTCTCTGCGTTTAAATTAATCCTAAATAGAAATGAATATACTTATAATAAAAAACTTTTTATTCGTATATCTCAGTTTGAGTAGAGCGTTGACGTTTAAAGTCAACGAAATGAATAGTAACGCAAACAATATGATAATGATTGAAGATTGAAGTACAACGAGGGTGCACGCAAAAAGAAACCAACCGTATGAGTCGTAATGACAGTGCAGGCGTGCTATATTTTTTCTCGGTGCCGCCTACACGATGACCTTTATTTTGAACAGAGCAAGGTAAACACATGGTAAATCCCCGGAGAACGAGGAATACGAGTTGCACAGATCCATTCATAGAATCAACAAAATTTATTTGCCAAACGAATGGCCTTTACCTCCTACTTTTGATAGATTGTATGAAACCTCCTCCTACGCGTATGTCTAATAAATTGATAAAGTTGAAAAAATACAAATATTCGAGCTTTGACATGGGCTGAATACATAAGTTCTTAACGTACAGCTGATATTAAAATTTTTCATGATATACCGGTGGCGTTTCCTATCACTCTTTTTTTATGAAAAAAAAAAAAGGACACGCACAATATGAAAAAAAAACTTGAATGTTCGACGTTGCTTTCATAAAAACGAAAAATTCTAAAAATATTTAACTAAAAAATTTATAGAGATTTAAATTTATTTCTGTATACTTAATGTCGCAAGAGATCGGCCGTTGAAAAATAAATAACTAAAATACGCGAGGTTCAATTTTCCTTTAAAAAGGAATTATCCGTTTCTCGGGTACATATGTACATCCAAAACCCGGACTAATGCGATTCTCTTGCGAAACATGAACGCATCCTATTGGGCGATGCGATCGCGTCTCTTGTCGCAGGCAGATTCAATTAAACGTCGGGCATCACAGACAAGCAGTGTGGGAGTATCGAGTCAGAACCGATTCGATTTTCGGCGACGGTACATTACTGAACAAAAGTCTGAGTTACGTCCATTCAAAGCGTTTCCCCAAAATCCCGTTTTAACAAAAGAGCGAGATATAGAACGTCATATTGGATCCTCCGCAAGCTTAACGTATGCAATTTCAGTTACAAATTTCTGAGAGAATGTAAGAGTAAAAAAAAAGAATCGAATACAGATTTTTCTTTAATTTTTCCTCAATGAAAGATTTATCCACTAATTAATAGTTGCATTCAAATTTTTAATAATTACAGGAAATGAAGTAATTAGAGATTTGAAAATTCAAACAGAAAGGTAACAAAATAACAATTTTTAGTTAAGCTCACGATACATATCATTTTTCAATCAGTTAAATTCGCCTTTTACTTTTGATACGACGATTTTATCCTTGTGATCAACGATTTACGAGCTCGCTATTTCGATTTGGCGATATTGTGCGAACCTGGGAAGAGAATGAGGAAACGAATATATCTTTTTATTGCGACTCTGTTTTAATGGACGAATCGACGGTGGGGGACGGTACGTGATAAACAAACGGATCTTGGACAGGAAATTCGATTCGAGAAGTCGTACCGACACGCTTTATTCATGGCGCTCCGAACGTCGAGAAGATATTCCCTTCGTTCACGACGTGTTTTATCGCGTAATCAAGCCAAAAGCGAAATCTACGGTCTTCGAGCTCCCCCTCCCCTACTCCTACCTTCAGCTTTCTCCCTCTTTCAGAGTAAAGAAAGGAGTAGAGACTATCTAAACGAGAGACAATCTCCGTTACACGTTTAAGCCGTCCTTAAACCACCACATTCTTTGAGGTAATAATACGAGAAACACGAATCGCCTTTGAGAATTATTTCATACGTACAGCACTGCGACCGGAAATATATCTAGCGTGAAATATAAGAATTTTCTGAAGAATTTTTATTCTCATATTATCCATTAAGCTATGGATTGAGTGTCAATGGACTCAATTTTGTATAAACAAAACCAAAGATATTTAATGCATATTTTTACCTTATACATTAAAAAATTGTTTAGCAATTTATATACTTATTTACATACTAATACTATTTTTTATATATATATATATATATATAATTTTTCATATCATTATCTCAGACAGAGTCTATTTTATTCGATTCGTCTTTGAAATGCCATATATATCGGGGATCGTCCTTCGGTACGACTCAACGAAATCGAGTTTTCGTCCGCTTTATCCGCAGCTTCCGTCGTTCGCTCGATGGAACGCGAAAACCCGTGAGAGGCATCGGTTATACAGAAGAACGGCTTCCGCCGTGTCACGAAGATTGGACCGGTTCCAAGTCGCGAATCGATTGACCCCCAAAACCGATCGGAAACACAGGGTGCGCAGGATCTTCATACTCACAAAGACTTCTTACGACTTCTCTGGCCAATCCCAAAGTTCAATTTTTTTTAAATAAAATCACTGAGAGGAAAATTAATAATATCTGAAATGCTTCTCGAGTAAGACTAAAACAGAATGCAAATAAATAATTAATAAAATGAAATGTAAACTTTATTTAAATAGAATAGGTATTTTATATTATCTTTTTAGTTAGTAAAATATCGATTGCGATAAGTAATTAATATTTGGAATTAATACGATATCGAAAAATAGTATAAATATAATAAATCACGGTGCAAACATTTATTAAAAATTAAATAAATTTTATTTAAATAGAATTATACTTTATGAAATTATTTGATTACTGCAATATTAATTAATACCAAGTAATAATATTTGAAATTAACAAATTATCAAAAAATAGTATACCAAATCTCGATTCAAGAGATAATTTAATATGTCAGAATCACCCTATATATTCTCCGTGGATAACAGAACGAAGAAGCGATAGAAGAGATAACTGCATCGCAAAGCAGCGATCTGTCAGATGGTAGCATTGGCTGACATTTACATGCAGCTGAACAATCGTACGTCATCTTCGTGAGTTGTAAAGTAAAAGTTAGCTTCGTAACAACACGTGCATCGTGCATCAACGATTTTCGCTTATACAAGGTGTCTCAAAGTTAACAGCATGCGAATGTGAAACTCTTGTGCGGAAAGAATAGTTTTACTAAAGTATCTAAAAGTTTAGATAGATACAGAGATCTAAAAATATTTTTATTAGAGTATCAAAATAGTTATGTAGAACGCTCAAGTTAGTTGCTCGAATGTCAAAACTTTTGACAGCGTTGTTTATCATGCTTAAGTTTTCTAATACATAATTTTATTGCTTCCAACAAAATAATCTGTTAAATTTACCTAAATTTTTACATGCTTCAATAAAATTGTTTTTTTATGTATACTTTTATAACATTTAAATTGTATTAAAGTTCACGTTTATTTATCCAATTTGCTCGATACATAAGTGTGATTCTAAACTTAAAAATAGAAAAAATACATATGACGATCTTTTACCTCGCAAAAACTTCTGATACAAAAAAAAACTAAACTTTAACCGATACACTTGTATCTCTATATACATTGTACTACTTTACACACGTGGAATAGAACAGATAAGTATCTGGTGGGCTTTCATAATATACGACGCGGCTATTTGTAGCTATTTAATGGCGATTACGGACGAACTTTCGCAACGCGAAAATTATCGCGTTACGTGCAAACGCCACACGGTGACAGACGGCACGAAATCGTCCGAGTATATCGCGCACGGTATAATCACACATTGTAAATAACTTTTAAAAACACACTGTAGATACACGATGGTAACGGACGGAGCTATACATTTCGTGAACGCACGGATCGCGTGTGCGTTTACGACGTCACGACGAAGTCCAGATAACAAAGTTCACATAACATTACTCGTAAACCGTGTTCGTAGTTGTAAGTGTTGTCTTATTAACACCAAAAGGATCGTTTAATAAGTTCTCTAAAATTTTGCATTAATTTTCTGCTTTGAGATTTCTTGTGTTCAAACCCCATACAAGATTATAAAGATAATATATACCAATTTAAAAAATATCAATACACCTAAAACTTTTTAATTATACATTTTGTATCAAAAATCTAAAAGAAATGAATCAACAGTCAACAGAATGATCTTCGGAATTTATGTTGCTAATTTTTTCTTGCTACCTATAGTTTTTCATTTTTCCGTATTGATATTTCAGAAATAAAATAACGTGCGAATAACAAAAAAAAAAAAACAAAAGAATAATAACGGACGGTAATTATAAAATATATATGCAATGAAAGTTGCGAAATTTTAAGCTTATCTGATTTTTAGATTGTATCATGTCATATAACTGTTATATCCTTTTTTTGATATTTCCGGTTATAATTTCGATTACTAATTATCGGGAATGGACTACCAAACGTCAGTAAGCGACCACCAAACGAATGCTTACAGCCATTATTCCATTTGCAGTCTGCAAAGCCGAGTTTTAGATAGGGGGGGCTAACTTCACGCGCGTTCTTCTTTTTTTGACATTTCTCATTATATCTTTGACTACCAAACGTCCGGAATGGACTACCAAACACCACCAAACGACCACCAAACGAATGGTAATGGTCATTTTTAGATTTTCAATAGTGGGGGGGCCAACTTCACATAGCCAGTAGAAACACCTATTATTCTTACACCGTGGCTTAAGCATAGCCGGATGCGGAAAGTATGAAAAAAGTATATATTCGTTGCAACACACAGCTAACTGATCGCGACGAACGCGTTGCATCGACGATACGTATATGTGTGATGTCGCATGCAGTTTCCTTGGTGAACCAATGCTCGCACAACGCGAAATTAAACTCGAATCGATTCTCCAACTTGTCCACCTCGGCACGTGTCAGCTTCACTCACGTTGCGCAATCCATGTTCGTGCCCGCCTTGCACAACACAGACGTGCGTATATCTCTCGTCCAGAGAATCAGAATTATCGAATCAACGCGATACGACGTACACGTTACCAAGTAGAGTACAATGCTCACCGCAGAGAGATACGATTGAATCAATTTAAATATTATATACATACACACATGAACGTTATTTCAAAAGTCTTGTCCCTTTAGGAGAGAGACACAAGAAATATCCAATAATAATATAAAAATATTACACAACAGTAGCAGTAAAAAATATTTTACTATTATTCTGTTGAATTCTACGAGACTACATCTACCAAATGCGAATTATCGAAGCTGCTTAAATAAACGGCTATGAGGAAAACAGGAAAAACTAAGTTATTTATAGACGAGTTTTTTTAAAGACGAATATCGATTGAGTTATATAAGACGCAAGACATTGAGATTATCCTGTTAAATTTCTGACAGAATATAAAAACATAAAACAACCATTATTTATCTATCTAATTTTTTTTACAAGTGCAGAATAACTTCAATTCCTTTTTTCATCTTTTATTACAATTCATAATTAAAATTAATCACAGAAAAATTTGATTTTAACAGATTACGGTGATAATAAATCAGTAATTAAGAATTAAAAGTAAACTTTTTTATTATAACGATAAAAAATTCTTCCATTTGAAAAAGCATGTTTTGGAAAAATAATATGACACTTTTTCATACTTGGATAAAAATATATTAGCAGGAAAATGGATTCGCGTCAAGTATTTGCGTCAAAGTATTGATGCGTTTAACAAGTTTTGCAATATGCTATATGCTTTGCGTCAATGACGAAAAATATGTACGGTACAAAAGTATTCTACGTTTAAATAATTCAAACTTGAACGGCAAATGTTTGAACGCGAATATAAAACCGTCGCAACCGTGTTTTTATTATTTTTGTATTTAACAAGTTTTGCAATTGCGCGCACCACGAATATTCGGTTTTTAACAGGTTTTAAACTCAAACGCGTATGTTCTCTTCCGAGAATCGCTATACGTGCAGTTTCGACCGCGATACATTTCTGTAAAAATTAAAACAGTACTCGCGTACAGGAATTTGTAATACAATGACTCGTCAAAATACCACGATGGCAGTTAGTAGATAATCGCGAACATATATGCACGATTAATGAACGATATCAATCGACATACATTTTAGAAACCGTTACACAACATTGCAAGGTTTCTTTAATTAAAACGCAATAACAGTAAATCGCTATTTAACATAACTCAAATATTAGTATTCTATTTTTCCGTTGAAATAAAAAATGCAATAAAAAAAGAAATATCAAAATAAAAATAAGAAATTACACACGCGTGTTTCAGAACATTTAAAAAAATAATTACATATATAAATATTTATATATTTTTTTTGTATTTTTATATGTATATCTCTTGTATTTGAATAAAAGTCTAAAATAGACATCCTATAATTGATTCCTATAAAAAAAATAATTTTTTACATGATATTAATATTATATTGTATCTATATTAAAGTAAGAGATATAAATAATAGTTACAAAAAATATTTGATAGTTTTTCTTCAATAGCGTAATAAAACTTTCTTTTCGATATATTTCGTATTTGTATAATTTTTTATTTATCAATCAAAAAACTGCAATGGATCAAATTATTTTCAGAAAAATCCCTATAAAAACAGTTTTTTATATTTACATTGTGGCAAAATACATATATGTATATAATATATAATTTATAATACGTCATAAATATTTTTTTCACTCTGTTTTTAACAAGTTATTATTTCGACAATAACTTATAAAATCGTTCTCGAGAATTATTCTTTATATTTTATTATCGTACATTTGGCAGCGCTTGTCAAAGCTATATGAATTCAAATCTTCCACACAACAAACATACAAATCCGACTTTTTCTCTGCCATTCCCATATGCTAATCTTTTTGCACCACGTTAGAAAAATAGACTTATTCTCTTTTTACGTAAAATAAAAACTAGAGAAAAAAGTAGATTATGTCTAAAAATATTTTTAAAAATCACAACAAGCGTGGTATTAATAGATCGTGACAATTTTTCTTTCGTGCATCTATAATATTTATGTCAATGAAAGCTACAAAATATTAATCTTGAACATCGCAGGAAAATTTTATGACGTAATATCTTTCTATTATATTTTTAAAATAGTTGCATTTTATTGTTTTTATCTTAATTGTTAGAACTTTCATTACATATTCCTCGAAAAATGTATCATTAAAAATTGACATTGAGATTTCTAGAGAATACTATGCACCAAGTGTAGTTAACGTTTGCTGTGTCACTTGACGAGTATTAAATTGGACATTTTTTTGACATACGTTTCTTCCGAATTATTTGTGTAATATTTGTAGTCAGAAGTAGTACGTTCATCGTGCATATTTATACAGCATGAATTATAAGAAGGCATACTCACTCTTCTTCCTACGTTTCCTTAAAAGTATACGCGTATCATATTAAGATACGTATGCTAAATAACTCTCGATGAAGGCTCATACCACTGCAGCATATTACTAATCATAACTGACTCATTGCCGGTGTGTACGTGACGAAAAATAAATTATGCCAATAAATCATGCAAGCGATAGCGTCTGTTTTATGTAATCAATAAATTTTCAAACGTTGACACTATTATAGAATTATTTCTGCCTGTGCAATATATATAAAACTGTTTCTCTTTTCGATAACTCGATCAGCTAGTTGCCTACCAACGATGTTATTAATTCAGCAGTTGTAAGATACATGGTCTCAAGTTGAGAAACTGCAGTTAGAGAGACATCAAAAGTTATGCGACATAAATTTTGAATTATAGACATTAGAAATTCTGATTTCTGATAAATTCCGATTTAGATGTTTAATGTAACGGAGAGATATTCCGAAACTAGAAATTAATAAAATTCTAAACCAACATAAAAAATTATATATAGGTATGTATAATATTTACAAAACATAATATAATAACACATTTAAAAAATCATTTATAAAGTACAATTTTCTTTAAAAAGTTTGCTAAGTAATTAAGACTAACATAAGTACGAAAGCTGAAGATTTTACAGAGGGATCTAAGATGATTCAATAGTGTCAAATTAGTATAACCAATAGTATGTTACCAATTCATCTTCAAAAGACTCTATGAAGCGATGTCTCTCGTGGAGAACTCGTATAAAATAGACGGCAATTATAAGACCGCGTAATAAATACGCGAGTTGGTTATTTATTCCCGTCTACAAACTCTCTAAGGGCACATAGTGCACGTAAATAAAGTGTACGTACGTGGAATGTAAAGTGTACGTGGTGGCTTATATCGTCGCGTCGGCTGGAAAGTTCAGGCATATTTTAACCACGAGACGTAATCCGACGACTGAAATACGCGCTTTATTTTCAATATAATTCTCCCTTTTCACTTAATCAACGCGCCGGAAAGACAAGAAAAGCGCTCATTCATTGCAAAGACCAGATAATGAATAAGGATGAAGAGAAAGGAGAATCTAATTTAATATTTATTTCATAACAGTAAAGCAAGATATTTATTAAACAGTATATTAAAATTAGAACTTGTCTGACACGATGATAAAGATTTGAATTAATTTTTCTTTAACAGAGATTCAATGTAACTAAAATTGATCGTAAATATTTTATTTTTGCGCGACTCATTATTTTCATTATCAGTTATTACATGCGTAATTAAATCATATCGAAATCACAGATATATTAATGTATTTCCTGTTTCGATCAATTTTATGTCGTACGATATGCATGCCATTGACGTGGAAGTGTGCGTAAACAATACGGTCATATAAGTGCGAAGCAATGGAGCAGGTGTCGCTACCACAAATGCCAAACGTCGTCTTCATCGTCGTCGTCAATTTAAAGCGACCGTCGACGGGTCGTAATTGGCCCGATAACAATTCGCGATCCGTGAGGCCGGCGGATGCGATTAAACGCGCGCCTGCCATCGTAAGCGAGCCGTGATAAAGCGGACCCGTATGCGGAATAACGATCGTGATCGTGCCATTCCGAAACCCAAACTCGTGCCATTCTGCGGCTCACTCGGTACTGAGACAATGTATTTGAAGCTGTACGACCAAGAGCAAAATCAGATTTCATTGTAGAAAGAAGATATAAAATGAAAGAGATAGCGACGAATCTATAGAATTTGGAAGAAAATACTAATAAATTAATAATATGCAAGAATATTGTATGCTATGTATAAACAAATGTACAAAACTGTGATTAATATTTAAAAGTTAAATCATAATAAAATAATATAAGATAAAACTAATTAGTTCATGAATAAATTGTAATGGATTAGCATTAAGAATAAATTAAAATTTAAAGATGATATGCAAGATTGTTTAATTCATCATTATATTAAATTTGTAAAGAAACTATTTTTAACAGAACTTTAATTTACATTTGAATATCCTCTTTGAAATTTCCTCTTTTAAAAATTCACAATACATACGAAAAGATTTTACTGAGGAAAAATCAAATTCGAACTTTTGAATTTTACGGAGACTACGATTAAAAGAAAGAACTTTCGATTTTTTATAATATTATTCCCTCGATTAATCTTTCAACAAAATGTCCATATAATAATATTTTGTACTATTAAAAAGATTTCTAATAAATCGGAAGAAAACTGATTGTTTCAATATTGTCTCCAGTCGTTGACGTTATACTCTACAATTTGTTGTGTAGAAAGCTGTATTGAACGACAACATATGTAAAGAGCGTAATCTATTTATCCGGGCGAGCTAATAAAATCGACACAATGCGCAATTTGGTCATCGTCGATGAATGGACGTAAACCCCACAAGATATTTTCCACGACATGTTCATGATATAATGGGGAATCAGAGCGTGGCTGAATGGTAACGACGATCGTTCTTCGTGACTCGGATTGTGCGAGCGCTATGAAAGGCGTAAATCGCTATCGTTTGAGCGAGAGCGCGTGACTTTTATACACGTAACACACAATGATAGCAAGAAATATCATCCATCGCAACCATGCAATTCACTTGATATTTCCTCATTTTTTTTTTTACATCGTCAATATTCGTTGCAAAATAATTGCTTTTCATGGAAATATACCTTTCTATCTGAAGAGAATGATTAATGAGAATAAATATCCCTCTCTTCTCTTTTCTTTTCCGTTACGCAATCGTTCTTTACACGGTTAATCTAATAAAAACTTTCCGCCGTTTTTGTTAGAACTGCATCTCAGGTTACTATTTCAATATTATGACAGAAGTTCCATTATCATGGAAAAATTAAAACGTAACGTAGAGTCGTGAAAAATATATTTACAATTGGCAGTCGAAAGTATGCTCAATGTTATGTACTTCAAGAAATATCGCCGAGAGAGACCTTTGTAGTCTGCAGTGAAGTACTCGAAGCCTATAATTTCGTTTAAAATTCCACGTTAATTTAATTTGACTGTCGTCCTCGACAATTCAATCAAGAATTCTTTAATCGCGAAACAATTACTTCGCGTGATGCTCTCGGGTGCGTCGAGTTGGAATGAAATTTGCACGATATTCGGTGAACCATAAACAAAGAAACGACCGAAATCCAGCGCATTGCACACGATCCAACGAGCTTACCGAAACGCGCTCGTATATTTCGGACGATAACGCACGCGATGGGATAGCTTTTGCGAACCTCGAAAAGCATCGGAGTGCGCACGCTCGGTAATATCCCCGGGGAAACAACGCGCACTGTGATAAAAAATAATTTACAAGCAAAGTGATGACTTTGCACACCGTGCGTTCAATTATCGCGCAGGGTGTATACAGTGCGACAGTTCCATGCTGACGTTAGTTAGGGGCGACACGATTTATGACAAGCACGATGAGTGGCCTGTGTTGTGGTCCATTTACACAGAACGATTACCAGCACCGACATATAATAGGTATATCGTTATTATTTCGACAAGACTCATTATAGAAGACAAAGGTCAGTGTGTTTTTATAATTATAATATTTAGCTGCTTCAAATACAAACACTTTACAGTATCTCACTCAGCAGCTTGTATTTCACATCACCAAGTGTCTCGCCTTTTTTATTTACGAATAAAATAAATGAAAACTAAAATTTAACGCACACACGCACAAAATCATTTTTAAAGCAATCGAACAATTTAATTAAACAATTTTTGAAAGTAAATAGCAATGCAAAAAATTTTATATTAAAAATGTTATTGTTTTTTTTTTTCATTAATTTACAAATAAAAGAACTTAAAAAGATATGAAATAACAGATACATATTTCGAGAAACAAAATTTTAACAATATTTACTTTAAAGGAAGTTTTTTTTAATTCAAATGAAAGCCAAATAGATTAAATTAAACTGAATCAACATCATGTGATTTCCTATACTTAGTTTATCTTACCACTTTTGTATTTATATTTGCTTTATTAAAAAGAAAACCCTTATCAATAAGAGGAAGCAAGATAACATTGCTTATAAATACTTGTTGCAAGAAGTGGTTTAAGTGTATCACGTAAATGAAAGGTATGAAGAGTATGAAGATAAACGCGATAAACATCATGCTACCATACGACAGGTCAATGGCAACGTTACACAATCTACCAACTTTTATTTTAATAACTAACTCCTCGCTCTTGACGATAGTGTTATCTATTAATTAGGCAAGCGTAGTGCGTCGAGTAAACCACATATCTACACGTCACGCTTGTAACACGAGAATGAATCCAATTGTGTATGCCATCTCACATTTATGTATGATAGATATTCTTAATACTTTGCCCAATGGCAATTAATTTTACTTAATTTTTCTCCGATCGATATTTGCACGAGGAATAATTAGATATGGGAAACCTGCAGAGATAAACGCGCGGTGAGAGTAATAAATCGACGAGTCAAGCGAGACGTTACGTGGAAATTGCAGCAATTTATGTGAATTTCTAGCAGTGTTTATTTAAATTTTGTTTAAAAAACTGAAAAAATACCGTAAAAATTCCTGGATTTTCTATATTTTTGTACAAAATTCCAAGTAAGGTTAGAGAATTTTTAAATGTAACTTTTAAATAAAAAAATTAAATTGGAGTTTAGGCAACGCAAATAAAGTATACATTGAAAATTAGTAAAAAAAAAAAGGTCACAATACACACAGTTTGATACATATGGTAGTATCTACCGTATTCTACAATATAATATCAGTAAACTATTCTATTTTGCTGACAAAATAATATGCTACATTATAAAAGTGATATCAAAAAACCACTATTATCAATTGAAAGATCACATTTGAAACAAATATTTTAGATAATCAAATATTTTAAAAACAAAGAGATTAGATAATCAAATATTTCAGATAATTAAATCTTAGGATCCTATGAATTCTGTACTTGACTCGCGACTTGGGAAACATTTTTTTTTTTACAAAAGTGCATACTCAGAATATTTTGTCTATATTTAAATTATAATACAATAGGTAATGTTCCAGTTCAAGTCGGATACATAAAATTCCAAGATTTGACTATAGAATACCTGTTTCAAACGTGATCTGTCGACAGATAACATTAGTTTTTTCGTTATGTAGCACATTTCTTTATGAATCTTCTATTGTCATCCTAATTTTTTTAAATAAAAAAAGCAAAATACATCAAAATATACGTAAATATACGCGGATATGCATGCTAAATGACATTTTGCATAAAGAAAAAAATAATAAAGATATGTTTACAGAAAAAGATAGAATTAAAATTTAAAAGAAAAATTCTAAAAATTTCCCTGCATTCTGACAAAATTCCACGAAAATATCTGATTTTCAATCAGATAAAAAATAATCCTCTGAAAATTCTCAGATTTTCTAGGTAGTAAACATCCTATCTATGTACGCAATAAGGCGATTTGAAACGGAAGTACAGTTATCATAAGCCGCTATTCATAATCTGTTCTTATATTAAGACAGTCTTAAATAATATCTCAAGATTTCTAATTGGTTCGTGACATTTTAAGACTGACTTAAAACAGTCTTAAATATATAGGAATCGACTATAAGAGACTCATCAATGCTAAATACAATAAACAATCGCTGTAATATTTCTGACTGAGAGATATTTAAATCGCTAATACAACAATGTGATACGACATGTGTGATACAAACGCGATATTATTCCAGGAATATCCGACCTCTCTAGCGAACAAATACGGAGTAGACTCGTGCAAATTCCACATAGATAGTATGTCCACCTAGATTGTCTCTCTTTTTCTCCGGCTCTCCCGCCGTGATCGTATATGAAAGCCATATGAAATGAACCGTAATATTGTACGAAGGTGTATAATTCGCGCGTCATGTCGTCGCGGCTTCGCAATTGCAGGCCGACGGGCTTTTAGATATATCAAGTGGGTTTCGCGTCCTCCTCTCACAATCCCACGAAATTGCTAATGCGGCACCGTGTAGCGACGCGGACATCTGGCACGTTAAGTAACACACAGCTACCGCAATGAGCACACATTCCTCTACAAACAAATCTCTTGAGGGTACCCTATTTTTGGAACGCGTTAACAGATACACGGTGAGACGGTCGGAAGTCATTTTTGATTGATGAACGTGAGAGCTAACTAAGAGAAATATGTGTGTGATTCCATGTATTAAGAGCTTTTAAAAAGTATGCAAAAATTAGACATTTTTACGAACAAGATTTTATGAGAGATATGTATATACATTTCAATAGGATGAAATATGTATTAATAATTATAAAAAACAAAATATAACAATGTTAAGAGAATTATTAAAAATAAGATGTTTTTTTAATCATTTTAATAATTTTTTAATAATTGTTATTTTGAGTAAACTTGTTTCCGGAATCAAAGAATTTTATAAATATCTATGATTAGTGCAATTAACTTAAATTAGAAAATAGTATTTAAAACCCAATGCGTTATAATTAAATGATGACTCGTTTAAGTAATATTCACTAATTATAGTTTCCAGTTTCTCGTTCCATTCCTAGGGATTTTCCAACCATCGATGGAATATTAATACTGTCTATTTAAGCCAGTTTGCGTCGACCGTATATTAACTAATCCTAGATTATCAATTTGCTCTCCTTTTCTGCATTGCAGCTTTGTGCGCAACACGGCAAAACCAGATTCAATTAGGATTAGCTGCGGTTACTGCTAAAGCAGCAGATAGTTCGTACAGAAACATTGTCGCATAAAAAAATATTATACAAAATATACACGCATATATATATATATATATATTGTTTAAATAATATACAGGAGGAAAAATTATATATTTTTTTTATGTATATATTAAATAAGCTTTACCTAATTTAATAATAACAGATTCAAAAATCAGATTTAAAATTAAATGTTACGATAAAATGTCCACAAAACTATTCGTGCAAAAGGTAAATTTTGATTCCCAATATTTTTAATTAAAAAAATGCGCACATTCGACAATTTCACCGAAAGGGTTAAAGGTCGAACGCTACGAACGTGCTGACTGCTATGTAATCATTACAAATCTGCGGGCTGCATTCCAAAGCGGCAGTTCTCCTTCAATCTTCCTTCTCGCACGAGGCCTTACGTAATCCCTTACCTTTCTCTCTTTCTCGCCTGTCTTTCTCGTTCTCTCTTTAGCGATGCCCAAGCTTGTGAGTCTTCGGAGTTCGCCCACGTGTCAGATAGCTCATCTCTCTCTTCTTTATTCCGATTTCTATCTCACTCTCGGTTTCCTCTTCTCTTTCTCCCTCGCAGTTTGGCGTAAGCGGCAGCCTTGGCCTTCGAGGCTTCAAACGAGATCCATCGAAGCCCTCCTTTAGATGGACTCGTCCTCTTCTTTTCCTTTCTCTATTGATCCTAGAATATCACACATACATCTTACAATCGCACAAGAAAGCTTTCGTACAATGAGGTCTCGCGTATTCCACGTTATTTTAATGTATCTAATAAAATAACACTTTCTTTACCATTTATTTTCATTACCTTTAGTCGAGGTTAGCCTTTCATTTCTATTTTTACACTGAGGAAAAACGCTATTAAATCGACTAAATTAGTTTTGTTTATCTTTATTTCTTTCGCACGAAAATATACATATTTAAGTCAAACATAATATATAGGTAATATATTTGACTAAAATACGAGTATACTTTTTCCAACAAAAAAAGACGAACTAAGATAATTTAGTTCATAAATGTTTTCAACGTATACCTAAAGTCTTGACTTACATAAATATATAATATAATCTTATGAAAGAAATAAGGACACATTAAATTAATTTAGTCAAATTAACAATTTGTGAATTCCTGAATGTATCACAATAATTATTATTCAATCGAATATAACAAATGCCGCCTTAAATGTACATAGCAAAAGTAAAATTGGCACAAAACTACCACCGTTATGCTATTAAAATTACTAGTATTAAATTTAAATGACACGACGATAGCGGCTTCTGCCAATTTTATTCTTGCTGTCTGTATTTAAGGCGGCATTATTGTATTCAGTCGAATAGTACTTAATTATTGTTAATTTGCTCAAATTCATGCACGTATATAAAATTCACAATTTATATCCGTAATTAATATGAGATTGGCTTTTATATTGATTGCACCAATTCGAGTAAAACGTGAAAGAAACTGGTTTTTAAACTCTCGTTCAACAGTATTTCAAAAACTCATTCAAACTCGATCGAGATTCTACGAACCTCAAGAACGTGTGGGGTCTTAAAAATTTAGAACAGTGACCTAACCTCCAAGGTACACGTACCCAAAATGTGAACAAATATACTTCGAAAAGAATGACTCCAATGCAGTAACTGACCTTCTCAACACAACCGGTTTTGCATTCACAGATTCCCCTGCGCCCCTTCGTCCTACTGTAACCGGAACCTCTTGTCTTGCTCGGTATTTGTTAAATGTATAGCAGCGGTAATAATTTAAATCCTTCTCACGAACGACACGATTCGTGTCTCTTAAGAAATTATGAATGTCCGATCATTTATGTTTTGAAGAACATGACAAAACTGTTGCCGCTGTTGACGATAGCGATTGGTCGGTGTAAGACCTTATTGACGTTGTTATGTAATTATTTGCGAATTCGGTCACTTGCATTAGTCCCAAAACACAATAGATGTAGAGATGTCGGTATCAGACTATGCACTGAAGATTGAGATTGAAGATTGAAAAATTGAAATTTGACCAATCAAAACAAAAGGAGCTAAAATTTCTTTACTCTCATTGGTTAAATTTCAATCGTCTATCTTCAATCAATTTTCAATGCGTATTCTGATTCTGGCCTAGTAAGCCTTAAGACTTAAGAAATTGATCAACACAGTCGAATGTGAGACGAATAATCGACCATAACTGGTCAATTTCTTAAGGTTTAAAGTTTACACCTATTGTGTTTCGGAACTTACATTAGATTAATAAAAATTGCTATACTTGAAATTAATAAAGTTAAATGTAAAAACTTATAAATATTTTAAACAATTAAATATCCAATAACGATATTGTCGCCTTATTTAACAGAATGTACATGTATTATTTCATTGTCAAAGATGATTGTATATATTATGCCACTATGTTTAGATACTTTACATAAAAACAATTGGATTTTTTAAATTTAAAAGTAATGTATTCAGTTTTAAATATCTAATTAATTCACTGTGTCTCAAATTATATATAATATGAGATTATACGGAATAGGGATGTGATAGAGATAGATACTTGATAGCTTTAAATTAGAGTTCAGCAGACATCTGGCTTACCCTTCTTTCCTTGCCAGCAATCAATGTCAAGGTGGTGTTTCTCGCCACTCGACAGCCACTTCACTCTTTCTTTTTCTCCTTCCAGCGTCACATTCGCTAACGTCAATTTGCAAATCGCGTCACGTACGCGCGACGCAGGAATATCCGAGATCCGTCTTGGCTACCAAGCGCGAGACGTGATTCGCTTGACGAGGAAAACCGGGAAAAATCCGAGCTGCGAGGCGCGACAAAACTCGGGAAACGTGAAAATTACCGGGAAAGAGAGAACACCCGGCGGCGGCGGAGCGCGTGAACCGCGCGCGAAACACTCCTCACCGCACGAAACAACGGAACGGACTGCGACGCGTTCGAGGCAGCGCGGCCTGCGCGGCTCGTCTAGCTGGTCCGTCTAGGAGCAGACGAAGCAACGCGGTTGCGATTGGTCGCCGGCGCGCCGGCCGCGAGTCGCCGCGCGCCGATTGGTTCGCGCGCGGCCGCCAACTTCGATATACATATAAATCGAACCGTTGTGACCGCGAACGTGGAGATGACAACAAGATTGCGCCGCGAGACGTCGGACTGATTTACGAAGAGCTTATTTATGCAGGTCGAGTCAATTCAGCGCGCTCCGGATTACCCGTACGTAAAAGCGGCGGTTTTTACAGCTGCGATCGACGATTTAGGATACGATATTACCTGGAAAGCGCAGATGGGGGTCGCAGTTATTCCCCCAGTGTGTTAAGAGTCTGACCGAGATTCATAAAACATAGTTTTACGAAATTCTATTTTAGTTAGCGATCAATTTACATCGACTGTTTTTCTACATTGAATAAATAGGGATAGATTGAGGGAGGGAGGGAGGGGGATACCTAAAAGGGTTAAAAAGATACCTATTTTTACAAATTTTTGCGAAAGCTATTAACTTTATTCGAACAAAGTTTTGATCAATATTTTACACACAGATTAGTTATATAAAATTTGTAATTAAAAATATTAACAATCAGCACTGCTATGGAACAATTGTTAATTAACAACTTTGTCCGTATAATGGTTTACGTTAAACACATAGCTTTCATATGCATAGTTTATCTGAAAAAGTTCTTGAAAAAAAAATACTAATAAATATAATTTTTGTCGCGTAGCCGATTTCTCAACTTTGACAAACTGGTGGATTTAAATCCTCACGATGTTAATATTAATACGATGAGAGAAATTTAATTATATAGACACACCACATACATTAAAGTCATAAGCATATTTTTTTAGAATAAACAAGAAATACAAAGTATATTCTGATCACACACATGTCAATCAGAATTCTTGTAATTAATTTCTAGTTATTTCGACTAAAACGTTTAATAACTGTATGTGCCTAATTTGTATCCTTTTGATTTGATCTACTATGTTTCCAATTTGTGCAATCAATTTTTTTTTTCTATAATTGAAGACATAAAAAGAACAATTTTGTGTTAGAGAAAAAGCTCATATGTTTTCGCTTTCGAAGTTAAGATACAAATAAACAGTTTTTTTTTTTTCGTGGAAAGGTGGAAAAAGATGTGTGTCAGTAGATACACGTAATGATGTAAAATACGAAGAAGTATTTTCAATAATTCAGAAGCTTTCATTGTTCTCCCGAAGGTATACAAAGAGGTAGCGACAAAAAGGGTTCGTTGCACATTAAATTAGAGCAGGCGGCATTGTCGCACATCCGCGACTTTGAATGCGACGTGGCAGCCTTAGCGAATGCAAAACGCGACAGTGCACGAAATCCTCGGTCTGCTGCGTTTGACTACGTTTCCTGCGTGAAATTAAAATATGAAAGGATATGTATGAAAAATATACGACCTTCGTCGTCAAAGGCAAACCGATAAAAATCAATGTCGTCGAATGTTTATCATGTAGAAAAGTATTTCGTTATTCCTACGCCTTTACTAAACCAATCGCGCAATTATATTATATCTCGCATTTCTTCGCCAAGAAGTTCGCTTAAATATTTATTTCGTTATTAGAAGGTTCCTAACAAATCGTCCGTGCTATTGTTCATTTCAGAGTTCACTAAAAATTATGTATTTTCTTTTACACATTTTTCTATTGTCTTAATGTTTCTTTAAAATTTTCATTAAACATTGTTACATCTTTTGTATCACGAGAGCACATAAAAGCGTACAGCACACCAAGTACGTTTGAAAATTTTCAGCAAATATAAATGTATATAGCAGAATTATTCAGAATTGCTCTACTATACATATAAGCTTTTGAATTCGCTTCGCGATATTGCGCGAACGTGTCTTTCCTCTCTCACTCGGAAAACAATGCATACGTGCATATAAAACGTACGACAGAACTCGGCAGATTAGGAAGAACGCATTACGCGCGCACGCGCTTACTCGCGTTGTATTACGCGCTCACAAAAGAGCGCTTCTTTCGCTCAAAATCCCCGGAAGCTCGTACCTCCCAAATCCTATTTTGCGGCAGCTTTCCTATTCGACTCGTCTCTCGCGGCGTTAAAAACTTTCGGGGCTACCGAGGCGGACAGTTTGTCGGTTTTAGCTCGAATCACTGTAGGAAAAGCAGAGAGCTCAGAGAATCAAGTCGGACCTAATAAAAAAAGCATGAATGCGTCCAAATGTATAGCACGAAATCTCGCAAATTGCTCTCGGTAGACCTATTGTGCATCTTTTCGCATGTTGAAAGTCCCTAACGAACCATCCGTACTATTGTTCGTTTCAGAGTTTACTAAAAGTCGTACCTTCTTTTACAAATGTCTATTGTCTTATTTTAGCATTTATATGTACATATTTTTATAATATTGAAATCAATTTAAAATTAAATAAGAAAAAAACGTGTTTTTCATCTGACAGACATTGCTATGGAAATTTATTTAGCGAAAGATTAGTCTACTTTCGGATAATTAAAAGCTATTGCTATTCTAATATTTCTAATATTTCAAGAGTTCTAGGTTCAAACCCTGACTGAGGTGACGTATTTGCTATAAATTCTGTCCAGAGTTTTTAAGATATACTAGCATCGATTATTACGATTACGTTTCAAGTTCGTCAAACCAAATTGGCGCACAGTTTATAAAACTGTAGAAAAAATAAATTTATAAAAATTTACATATGAATAATTATCAAGTATCAAAATTTTGGTAAAAAATAGTAAGATTCTTTCTTTCATTTAATTTATTCTTATCAATTTAATTTCTACTTATATACAATTTTAATATTTCTGTGTGTGTGTGTGTGTGAGAGATAAAGAAACTTAATTCTTAATTAATTAATGCCTCTTTAGTGATTTTGGAGGCAATACGGCCTTTGATAAAGACACATTGTGTGATTAACGAATATGAAAATAAATTTTTATAAAGATATTTTGCAGGTTCTATAATTTGCATCTACTCTCTTGAATATTCAGTCAGTCAAAACCGTGCGGGATTAGTCATATATTTCAATTTTTATCCGACACATATTCCCATCTCCAACGTAAAAAAAAGATCCCGTAGGGCATCCCAATTTCCCAACTCGTCGTTAGTCACGATATGGTCAAAACTGGCATTTTCAAGGCGAACAAAGCACGATTGTGTAGGCATTGTCTTGTACACGCGAACAGGTTACTGCTATCGTGCACTACAATGTCAATTTCTCATTCGACATCACGTAACTATACCTGCGCTAATATCAAACGTGCCCGGCAGTTTCAAACGCAAATACTCCGCACGAAAATATTCCGATCTCTTTTTTCCTCTGTCGTTTATTATTTGTGACACTATTCTGGTTTCTGCCCGACTGATTAATAACGAACGAAGTCCTCTTCCACTCAACGTTGCTGAAATTTTCCATCATTGTGGAGAATTTTGCCTGTCATGCTCGCAGATAGCCATTAGTTTCACAACACTTCCAAAATTATTATTTCCGAATAAAAAAGCAAATACTAAAATAAAATAATTATATCGTTCAAGAATGTTTGAGAGATAATGAAATATTCTATTAATATTAGAATAACAATCTATAATAAAAAATAATTACGTGATATTCTTCGCAATATATTAGATTAATTTAAAAAGATTTTAACGAAATTATTGGCTCATTGTCCTTATCTCTTTATATTAATCTATAATAAACTTTTCACAAAATATATATGCAAATATATATATTTATGCGATAAACAATATTTCTATATAAAAATATAATAAAATAAGGAAAGAATTAATGTAATAAAAATTCGTTAAATTATCAAAATGATCATCTTGCCCCTCTTCGAGAGAGAAACGAGATGAAATAAGAAGAAAATTTCGAGTGAAAATCTTTTTAAGTTTATGGGAGAGTTTAACGACTTCTTCGATATATCGTACGTCGAACTTGTGCTTGCGCGCTTTATTTGTCGCGCAAGAGTGCGAGTACACCCGTGACTTATCGCGATCGTCGCGTTCGCGTTTAGCGACGAAGCTGACAGGCAAATCCTGTTCCACGCTTCGCGAAAAGTACGCTTGACGTATCTCTGCGAAATCTTGCGCGGTCAGAGGCCGGCGTGCCGGACGTCATTCCGGACGGCATTTCCAACCAGCCGGGTGTAATTAAACGGCGAACGATAAAAAAGTTCATACGCTTCGACAAAAACTTTATTTCGCGCAACTAATTGCGAAAACGAGTACGAGTCGTAAATGTGAGAAAATTGACTTAATCATACATTAATATTATTCTATGACATGAACATCCGCTTTATTCATAGACACTGTTAAATTCATAATATCAATCAAATTATAATCAATTTGAGTTATTTTTGATAATTTTTATGGGTCATCACTGTTTTCACTCAATATGTCATTAAAAAAAGTTTAACTGAAACAATTTTAATTAATTTAACTAACAAAAATGTATTAAATTTGATGCAAACGTAATTGATTATTTACGAAGGAAACTTACGTTGATATGGACGTTATTTACATTAAATCACAGAAATGAGATCGTTTAAGCTACATACATTTTAAAACAAATGGAAATTTAAGACAATGAAATGTTATCTATAATTCAAGATTGAGTTATCATTACTCCCCTTTAATATTTAACAGTGACAAGACATAAAATCTTTACAGAATAAGTATAAAGAATAAAAAGTTATAAAAAAGAGTGTTTAAATAGATTTCTTGTTTAATTACCAACAAAATATTTTATGCGCAAACATATGTGAAACAGAAAAAAGATATATAATACAGACTAAATTTATAAATTTCAGAGAGTCTCTTGTATCATAGAATTTTAAAAAATATAATTAAAATATATTATCTTCGGACACTTTATATATGAGTTACCTACTTTTCATTGGTCACATTAAAATTCTAGATAAAATTTACGATACGATCCATCGTCTTATAACTTGAAAATTTTTCGTCTTGGTGCGAATATTCGTGATTTATGTATCACGCGGACGTTGCGACAGTGTTTCAACGACGAAAGATTTCATCCGGTTTAGTCGCGATCATCGCACAGTAACATCCTTTTCGCATCTGCAGAAATACCGATCCATTCGCGGATACAGACTTCTCCAATTAATGCAATATCAGAGCTGTCCGCACGGTGCATCTCTACGGCGAGTGCACACGTCGCGAAATGTCGACGATGCGACGCGGCTAGACGCCGCTCGGTGAAGTTCTCACGGGAATATTCACTTCGCGTCCGGTGCACCGTCTCTTCAGGTGCCAGGTTCGTACATCGGTCCCATCACTTCACACGCCCCTAAATCAACGCCCTTTAATCCTACCGGTACCAAATTTTCATTAATCCCTCACTCGAACGGTTAAGGAATATGAGTGTTAAGTTAAGCTAATTCCGAAGAGAACTACAAAAAGCAATAATAAATTAACTTTGAGACTCTGCAATATTATGATCTAGAACGTTTTTGATTACATATAATTTTTTCGTATATTCACTAATTATACGAAAACGACCTTTTATATGTTTCAGTCAAATTTGTGAAAAAGTTTGACTGACAAAAATTCCAAGAAATTCACCAGCGCAAATTATTCAAATGCACAAATTAAAAATATATATTTGAGACAGATTCTTTTCCCATTAATTATCTAATATGTTGAAAAAAAAAACAGACGCAGATTTCTTTTGCCTTTTTCTAAAATATCTTATGTGTTTTTCTAAGACATCAACTATAGTATAAATAACATTACATTGATAAATAAATATCGATCATTACATACGATCGTAAAAAAGTTTATCATAATTTTTAGAATAAAGTATAATATGGCGATAGAAAAAGATAGCAAAAAATATAAACATGTAGGGTTCTAAAGGAGAACGATACGGTATTGCTAGATGCACATTGTATTATGCATGACCAGGGTGTTAAGTATGAAGAGCCGAGACGCGGAATGCACCTTAGGACGCGGAATGTATGAGACCGCGCTAGCACCTTTGTCGTACAGCCCCTTAGAAGAGACAATGCAACCTGACATCCGCCACTTTAAATCAAGCTCTGTACTGAGCCGACTGCTTCCATTTTTAACACAACGATCTAAACTCGTTTGCCATCTGCGCTGACCCAACAGAGGTTTGTAGGATTAATTTAACCATTTTCTCGAAGAAATTACATTTCACTTGAGTTTGATAAATCTCGTTTTCCCTCAGGAATAACACGTATTATATAGACGATGTTATATTATATCCATATGTTTTTAAATTATATATATATGTATATTATATTTTACTTTTTTGAACATTTTTATATTTTGCCTTATTACAAGTTAATTATTACATATTATTTTACTCTATATTTTAGTTTGATTTTCAATATTTAAATGTTACGTTCACTTATTTTTAGACTATAATACAATGAAAGCCGTTTCTGTTTTCTAACAGTTCTGTTAAAGCCACAAGTTCAATCTTATCAATTAATGTCACAGGAAAGAAGAATTTGCTGTAGAAATTAAATCGCGTCGACCCGCACATTTTTCCATTTTCGTATCAGCAAACATCTACTACGGTAACAAACTTCATGATCTAGAATATTACTCATTGTATTAGCCTGGTCTGTAATTTCAACCTCTACCAGACGAGACGGGAGATGGGAGAGTTGTGTGCCGCACGCATAATTCCCACGACTACAATTACCATCGCAATTAACGCGAGTGCTTTCGTTAATTCCGACAATTATTTAGAGCGAGTGCCATTGAAGTAACGTTTTCAAGAATCGTTGAGATATAATAAAACCAACCTGCCGGAATTCGTGCCGGTATTTAGTTCAACAAATCGGAAAATCTACGAAGAGTCTCTGTCTCAAGAACAACTAAGAGATCTTTAATTGTGACGTCCCAATCTTGATTCATAACAAAAATGTATTAAAAAAAGAGCCTTTTTCTACATTTTAGAGATGTTTTATTCTCAGTAACATTTCTCTCAAAAGAACTCAATGTTTCTTTGTTCGAATAACAATAAAAGACATAACATCCGTAAAATCGAGTGCTGCGAAATGTTGTATCGATAACATAAAATTAATAAATAATACTTCGATATCTGCAAATAAAAATGGAATACAATGCAATCGTTATGTATGCTTCAGCATTTTAGTCCTTCGCCTTCTCTTATCTCATCGCGATAAACATATACGTATGTATGTAGGTATGTATGACCGTTTCGACGGCGGCGGCGGCGTCCTTTGGTCTCGTTCTATAAAATATCTCGCTGATCCGCGTAATACGGGCTTTAAATTTGGTCGTCGACCCAGGACTAGTCGTGTGTGTGTGTGTGTGTATGTGCGAGCGTTCGAATTCTCTCCGTGCAAAAACTGATAAGGAAAATATATATTCCCACTCGACTCCGCTTTCGCACCACCCACCAATCCTTCCTCCCGCCGTCATCCCTTCTCTAGGTCCCTCAGCTGCTGACGAGGTATCTTGGAGGCAAGCCAATTTACAACCGGGGCCTTTTTCGAGATAGTCAGATGATATTGAAACAATCTCTCTTCATTTCGTAATTTCAGAATAACACACAACAATGATCTCTTGGTGGAAAAGAATGTTCTGATAATGAAAACTTTTATTTCTTTAGAGAAAGATCGCAAAAATTTTGTCTCTCTTATACTTCTAGCAAAAAATTTGTAAGATTTAAAGTAATTTTATTATACATAAATAAAAGAATTTTACTTTATCGCTTTACTAATAACGGTTTTGTACAATGGTGGGTAATGTTCATTCAAATTTAATTTTAGTTATAATACATATAATATAGGTATAAATTTTAATTTTCTGTTAGTAAAGAATTATTAAATATATTATACAAATAAATCTATATACATATTGTTACGAACTGTACGTACAAATAGTTTTATTTGTCCATCCCTTACAGTCATTTTGTTACTGCTCACTTTTGTATACAAACTCTTGAGCATTCCATCGCTGTGATCAAAATTTATATTACGAACTAAAAGATTTATTTGTCCTTTTTTGATTCAATGCATTCAAGTAATTTACTCGGGAAATTTACTAGGATAAATTTATATAATTAATTCCCCCCCCTCCCAAAAAAATAGAATTTTACATTTAAACCAAAAGAATCACTTCTTTTAATTATTTTATATATAATTTGAATCTATCAAAGTAATCTATCAAATAATAAATAATTAAATAAACTTAGAATTTGAGATTTTAACAATAGGAGAAATTTAAAACACAATTTGATCGGACTATTAAGTTGGAATAATTTTAAGAAAAGATTTTGTTTAAGAATTAAACTTTGTTCAATTTGATCCTTTTAATTTGGACTGAGTGCTTATGTATTTTTGTTCATCTATTAATTATAATATTTAATAATTAAAATTCACACCGAAATTAATTAATTAATTAATGGAAACTTTGTTGCAACATTCGTTGTCAGCAGCAATTTGTTTGCTACACTTTGGCAGCAAACTATTTAATCTTATATCAAGTTAATTTCTTGAGCTTAAATTGTTCGTCACGTTCCTCAGCAGCAAACAAATTTCACATTAAAACTATTTAAGTTCTCTTTCTTCTTCTTTTATTCTCAATCTCTTCCGCATATATTCGTAGTATGTATCTTTCATAATTTATGCAAATATATAAAATTTACAGTTTAACGCTGGTTTCAAACAGCCCATTAGAAGAGATTCTCATGGTAAAAATATTCCCAACGCCTTTTGCAATTGCCTCCAGGAGATAACAATCAAATAAAATCTGTTTCTGACTGAATTTCAATCCCGATTTTTTACACGGAGAGCAGATGTACATCTCTGCGCAATTACCACACTTATTTAAGTTGAAGAACCAAAAATATAATTCAAAACCAATTTCAAGAAAATTAAAATTAAATTTACCTTTAATGTCTCCTTTAATAGATAGAAGTCGAATTAGGTGATAATCATCCGCGAATGCGATTTAAATATTTGGTAGACTGATTGATTAATTGGCGAATTTATTATATGGATTTACTGATTTATTACAGGACTGAATAAAAGCACACGATTAATTGTTTAGTCCCATAATATATGAAAGAAACAAGAACCTCCCGTACAAACTTCTCACCATTTCCTACTTTGAAACTCATGAGATCTCCTAATCCAGCAAGAACCAGAGAGTTGCTGGCTATGGGAAAGGCTAAACTGAGAAGTGGCATAGGCCTACTGACAGGACACTTGCCCCTCAGAGCACATCTATTCAATCTAGGACTAGCGGAGCAGAAAGAATGCCGGCTATGTGGAGAAGAAGGCGAGGACAACCTGCACTTACTGTGCCGATGCCCTGCTATCGCCTGTAAAAGATACAAATCCTGGGGACATATGTTTACGACACCCAAGGATTTTGAAAATGCGAAGGTTAGCAGTCTAATAAGCCTGATAAGTGACACGAGGCTGGGCTTGACTGAATGACCTACGGAATAAGCAGGGAGCGACAAAGGAACCCCACGGATCTAGGTCACGTTAGTAGGCTAATAAAGCCCACCTGCAATTAATTACTACTACTACTACTCCTACTTTGAAACGTCTTTTAAGAGGGGGGAAAACTTTTACCCATGTAAAATCGCGAATCCTAAATCAATATTATAATATTATAATATTAGACCTGTTTAAGCAAATTATCAGCTGATGACTTTAGCTTTTAAAATTTATAGCTCGGTAATACTCAAAATAAAACTACGTTATATATAAAATATTCACATTTAATTTGGAAATGTCCATTTGTAACAGTATTAATTCACCAATTTTATTTTATTAAAGATACTACGTTATTTAAAGATACATGTTAAACTGAAATTAAAATACGTCAAGTGACGTGGAACCACAGAACTAGGGAGAAGTAGTTAAACCGTGTAATTAATCGTATTAATCAACCGAAACGAGTCACTTGTTCTATGGATTCGGGTGGCGGGTGGAAACACTTATCGGAGTCTCACATCCGCAACCGTCGATTCCACGAAATGCAGAAGAATGGGCGGTCACGAGAAGTCAATTGGTAATGTAATTAAAAGCTTCGAGCTGCGATCAATTCTTCTCGAAAAGTACTTAAGTGCCATTCGATGTACTTTGCTAATGGCTAACAGCTCTAATAGTTTTCAACGATAAGGCAAAATTGATAATTTATTAAAAGAAAGAAAAGGAGCACAAACAGAGAATATAGTCAAGGTTATTTAATAGTAAACGTTCAAACTAATTGTGCCTCTTCAGCTTTTAAATTAAAAAACATCTCGGCAAAAATAAACTTGTGATAGAAATATCAAAATCAGATCTCTTGGTTACATCAATTTTTACTAATTTGTAATTAAAATAATTCCTACGTTTCTGTATTAAACAGAAATAATAAATATTTTTATAGTTCAAGATTTTTTAAAATCACATTCAGTAGAGTATCCAGAAAAGAAGTTTAACAAGCCTGAATAATTAACACATCTTTCGATTTTATTTATTTCTATTTCATAAATAAGATTTGTTAAGCTGTATGTTTCAAGATATAATTTAACGTGATATGAAGAAACATATGTATAATATGTTGCTTTATCAATCTATCCGATGCCATATTTTCCGCCTATGTAATAATATACATATACACTAACCCGTACTGATGGATGCATTCCACTTCACGTACGTCACATTATGCAATAAAAAGCAAATTCACGATCATCATCCCAGACCAATTATTTCGAGCAAAATGGATCGATTATACATCGATTATAACCTCGTTTCTGTCGATCATTTGCTACTTCGTTATTTCAGAAAAATTATTTTTGCATAAATATCTCTTGCATAATTAATTTTTTCCTCCGATCGGTTTACTCGAAAATTCTCATCCATTTAAAATATAAATATATTGTGCAGATTCATTTTAATTATTTAAAAATTAAGCAAATTTCCATTCACATTCGTATCTGATTAATTAATTCGCTCTAAAATTTGTTTTATAAATTCTCTTTTACATTTGTAATAATATTAATATTTTATCATAATGTCAACGTAATTTCATTTAATAATTTCATCACTTTATTACAATGTTTCTTCAAAGAAATATTCAATAAATTCTATATTAAATTTTACAAATAATGTTATAAAAAAAAATGTTTATATTAATATTCATGTATGCAGAAGACAATGGTAAAGGTTGCGTTGGAACTTGGGACAAGAAGTAACGCGGTTACACGACATCGTGCAATATCTTACGACAACGTGGGATATTTACGATCGAAAATAGCGGCTGTTGCCGCAAGCCCGCGGTCGTTACGAGGCCCGATATCGATGATTATGACCGCGCAATCCGGGAGAAAGAGCAACCGCCTCTGCTGGCAATGCAAGCTCGGGATCAACGATCGGTTGACATCGTACCTGCCACAGCGCATAATTTACGTTGTAACGCACCGCTTGGCTGCGATGGGGTCATTATCTGTAAGACGGAACACCGTCGTACCTCCCACGAAGCTGCCGTTATCATTATCTCCGCATGACGAGTCATTACGGGTGCGGAATGACGGCCGTCAGGTTGCTAATTAGACGTCCGATTGTCGAATAACGTGCGCTATTTATAATAACGCATAATTCAACGTCCATAGGCGCATCAGTCCCTCATCGATATTAATGGCATTCGTATTTATTGTATCAATAGGATATTAATGAGCGATGAATCGATCGGGGCGGAGAGCATATTGAGCGGCATGACGATGTAAATTAAATGACGCACACACGGGGATGTTATTATTTAGAGATCATCGGATCAGCAATAATTTGTTCCTTCCATTCACCGACAAATTTGTTTGGCTCGCAAATTTACATAAATTTATAGCGACGAATAATTCCTCATATGGACGCTATTAATCATTTAGACAGTATCACAGATAAGAAGGATAATCCGGTGCGGAAAATTTACAACTACGATTAATATTTATAATAAATTATCCTCTAATGTGTGATATCATCAAGATAAATAATATAATGAATATGTATCACCGACTGTATTTTTAATCATGGCTATACAATCAGTTATCAGTTATTTCATAATCATGAATGATAACTTACGTAATAGGAGAGAACGCGATATATTTTATTTTACACGCACAATAAAGTCAACGAATAAACCGCAAAAGTGCCTTGGCTGTAAATGATATTTGCGTTTGCAACCGTTTCCCAG
Organism: Cyphomyrmex costatus; assembly: GCF_001594065.2. Lineage (NCBI taxonomy): Eukaryota > Metazoa > Arthropoda > Insecta > Hymenoptera > Formicidae > Cyphomyrmex > Cyphomyrmex costatus. The sequence continues at coordinate 527,648 of NW_017275337.1, read as the reverse complement.
ATCCTTATTGCTCGCTCGCTCTGTTTCTTGCGCACAGGAAGTCTCGTTAGACGCGATACGTGCGTAGATACATAAGCGCTTTCAAATTTCTACACGTAGTTCCCAACGTACGCGTACGATAACTAATGATACTGTGTTCTTGTTAGTAAAACGCGAGCCCGCATACCGCTAGGATAGAGATTAGTGCGCGGAAATACGTTTCCGAACGAAGTCTCTTCCTTAGGCAAACTTCCCAACCCATTACCATGGCAATAATAATAATTCACCAGGAACGAGACCTTGTTATCTCGTTCTATCCGATTTATTTACCTCGCTATCAGAAAGGTAGATTGACGATAATTATTGAATCCAGATCAATCCAGTTACTTTAACAAGCTAAGTATTACCTTTGTATTATATATTATACGATGTATCTATATTCGCGTTGTACGAACAATAGATAGGTGATGATTGTGTGATATGCTGAAAGAATATTATTCGTATCCAGAAAAAAGTCCAGAAGATATCTTAATCAAAATTTCACAGTCCAAAGCCATATACATATATATGTTTAATTTTGAGAATTATATACATTATAATATGCCAGAGAGAATTTTTCTTATGAAAAGATCGACTTTCATCTCTTCAAAAACCCCACAAATACAAAAGGAATGAAAAATTCTGTGTCTGGTAGATATACCACCCGAGATATTCGGTATAATATGTAAAAATGTAATATTTATCTCCGCTGGCTGGCTGATACCGGAATTTCCAGTGATACAATAGAAGTAGTCTAGCTTATACGGACCATACCACCTCGGTCCTGTGTGGATAGTCGGTGTGAGCGAATAAGAAGGCTCCCTCCATTCAGAACGAGCGAATGGAAAAGCGGCTTTCGGACGGCTGTACATATCCTGGAAAATATAAAGGAAGGCCGGAGAACGTTACGTGGGTTTCATTTAAACCCGGCATACAGTGCACCGCCCTGTCTCTCGGAGTCTGCTGTGCCTCAATAGGTTCACTCCGTAATCCAGTCGGGCAAGGCCGATTGCGTTTTGCTCAATATTAATTTTCGCTAACGACATACACAGCGTGTCGCGGATCTGGCGCAATTTCTTTCCAGTTATATGATAATACGATCCTTCGACGACTCGAAATGTTTTAAGCGTTTAATCTCTGAAAAAGATACCGCTCTCGCCACGAGTTTTAAATTATAAGATCATGAGATAAATTTGCTTCTAGTAGATAATTTAATTCAATTTATCTTTTTAATTTTTCTCGTTAAATATATTAGAATTTGAAGTTAATATTATAAACAATTAATTAACGTTGAATAACGTTAAATAATATTCTATTAATAACTTAAACCTTCAATTATTGCACATTGAAATTTTTAATTAAAGTACACAATATATGTTGGTATATAAAATACAGAATTTTAAATATTTTATTAATATACAGATAGATCTTTCTTTATCGATTCAAACTTTCTAAAAATACAATATTCCAAAGTTATTGAACGATTTCATCTTCAAATTTAACAACAAAAATGTTTGAATAGAATAACTATTTAATGCACTCGTTTCGAGATAATTTAAAGCAAATAATTTTATAAAGTACTTTGCTATATAAATGAAAACTTTTCGGTTCGAAAATAATTTTGCAGTTTCCGACGTAAAGCGACGAGTTTGTCCATGAAAAGGCTGGGAATGGTGCTTTTCGGGAAAATCCACGCGCGGGAGTTTAATCCGAGCTTGTGTCCCCGGGGAGAAGAGCAGCCCGGAATTATATTGTTATCAGGGACATTCGAGACGAAACGATACTCGCGCGCAGAATTGTACTCTCGTGTACGTAGCAAAAGAGATAACTCGGCACAGCCACTTTTCTGCGTTTCGGAAAATCATCTGTGTTCCGCAGAACATGAAATTCTGTGGAAATCAATCCCCTGTCAGTCCAAACGCCGTTTAAAATACAGCACTTGCATTTACATTAGATCTCTAACTATCGTGGCTAGTGATAAAAAGCAACAGAAGAATAACATTTCTGCAACGAAATGTAAACCTTTCGAAATGATTCTTATTGCGCAGGAAATGTGAGTATTGAAAATTCGATTCGACAAACAGATAGAGAACGAAAGTCTTCTAGAAATATAATTCGCATCGAAATATTTAAAATATAGTTAGGTAATAAATTATTAAAAACTTCATAAAGTAAAGTGATACATAAAAAATCAAACTTTTTTAAGTTATGAAATAAAATAAAAAATTTTTTTTGTTTTTGCTCAAGAATTACATAATATATATAATTAGATAAATAGCGGCCAGACTAATATTATACAGAACAAAAGTGTATGGAGGAACGTAATACTAATTTATGTTGTAACACGATGAATAAGTATTTTGTTACTCACAACGAGCACATTTAGTTTATCGACGTAAGCACTTCCATTATAAACAACGTTTTACGAAACAGTCTAAAACCAGTAATGAACATTAACCGATGTTACATGGTTCAGAGAGCACTAAATCTAAGTTAATTATTACCAACAGAAACAGGTGGTACAGGAATGTTCAGAGGATACAGAGTAGCCCCACGATATCCTACACGTATAAATACGTGTAGGATATCGTGTAGTAGAGCATAAGATCGAAAATATATCGTTTTCGGAAGTGTCCTTTAACCCTAACTTTCAAAAGATCGTGTTCTACTTTCTCGCGTCACTGCTTCTAACTTATGTTAGCTTATCAGAAATAAGTGTTGTGGATAAACTTCTTTTTATTGCTAAACTTTATTTTACCCTCGCACGAATTTATTTTATTTTTAAACAACTTTTAGCTTTAAATTGATTTAATTTTGTAATTAAGCATTAATAATTACATCTATCTAAAGTTCAAGTAATAGTCATGTTACAGTTTAATAAATCATTTTTTATATGTCAGTATATGTTGTATATACATATAATATAATTATATACATATAATGTATATATTAAAATCGGAACAATTACTGCATTTAAAAATCAAACTCAATTTATTTGTCTGTTTATTGCTACTGTCTCTACACAACTTGCATATTATCGCGTATTCATTTGCGTTAATATACGTGACACACTGTGGTGGTCAGTTATAAAATGAAATAATTTTATTTTAGGAGAAAAAAAATCCAATTTTCGTTCAAAGCGGATTTTGGTATTTGACAATCATATTCATATGCAAATTTTTGCAAATTTTTCAGTTCAATATTATATTAGTTTATTATCTTTAATATGAAATTTCAACTTTATATTATAGAACTGAAAAATATATTTGTGTAAAGAAACATATATATAAATTGTTATAAACACAAAGGTCCGCTTCAACTAAAAATAAGGATTCTTCCTCTCTTATTTGATTTATTCTCATAGGTCTAATTTCTACTTATAATTTGGAATAGCTCTTCCTTAGGGGACGATATCTCTCTAGAAGTTACGCTGTTTCCTGGATGACCAATTATCAGAAATGATTGAACGTAGATTCAGGAGAAGAGGTCAGAACGGAAAGGGCAGTTGCGATAGCTAGGTAATTAGGTGAACAGGTCCCCAATTAAATGGCAAACTCGTAACGAATTACCGAGTTGATATATACGCGAGTATGTAGATGTGTAGCGATCGCACTGTCGGCGGCGGAAGAGGGTGGTCGGAAAGAGAGGAAAGGGGGTGGAGAGGTCAGATAATTGCAACGGCGGAACAATGGGAAATTCGGCGGCATTTCCGCCTCCGGAACTAATAACGTCCGTCGCGCTTACCACTGCACAAATGAGCGAAAGATTTTGTTAACTGATCCCTTACCTGTATAATCTCCATGTGTACATATCACCACACGGGTCAGCGGATTTCGTTTAACTGCCAAATTGTATATGTGTTTTAAACGCGAATCTTCTTTTTCTCTTTTTTAATAGCCGCATCGGAATAAAACCACTGCTTTTAATATTACTGTATAATCAGCATAATATTACTGTTTAGAAATGCGTACAAAATATACGTATAAAATAAATTCTGTATGTTTATTTACAATCGATATCGGAAAATATTATTAAGTCCTTGAAATACTTCAAATGATAAAATAATACAAGAATATATATAAAATAAAGCGAATAACTTTTTTTGCGATTCAGTAATCTTTCGAAACTTTCGGAGTGAATTGTCAGTCTGAAGAGTGAAATTTCATCTTTAAAGATTAAAAATTGTGTTACTATTTTTCAAGATTGGTTCAATTTTCTTTAGAGTGACAATCCACTCCAAAGAATTTAGAATAATAACTCTTTAAAAGATCAGTTTTATAAAATTAATATAGATAAAAAAATATATAAATAAAGAAAAATAAATTATTAATATCATGTTTAATATGTCGTGTCTAACGTATTTTCAAATAACGACTCTATGTCGAGAAACAATTTGAGGTTACTCATGCAAAATTCAGCATACGTCGGGGAGCGATTCCTAAAAAAAAAAAAAACCGATTGCTGAGTTTCATCGCCGGGGACATTACAGACGAACGAACGTTTCTATCGGAAAACTATGTAGGTTCGCCATCGCTGCCGCCACTGCCACCGCCAAAGTAATATTTCGCGAGTACTTTCACAAGTTTCGTCTCTCGTAATGCCGAACACGTATTGCGTATCCATCAACCACACAAGCGGAATGCGCCTCTTTTCCCTCCCTAATGGCCCACGTACTTCCTGTATAAAGCACTTCGGATGCCGTTCGTTCTTTCGAACTTTCGAAAACGCACACACAAATGATCGAGAGCCAATGGATATAGATCTTTTAATAAAAAATAGTAGTAACTTCGGTGGTGTGACCACGAATTGGTACAACGCTCGTCCCAAAAAGTCAGGTCAAATTCTGGTAGAAACATTTTTCACAATAAAATTATTCGCTGATTTCAGATTCTCATTCATATCTGATTACTATTCTTATAGAGATGCTTTTATTAGCATCAAAAATTATTAAATTGTTTATCAATTTAATAAAGTAATATTATTGTTCTGAATTTATGACCCTTCTGATAATTGCATTTTAAGACAAAAAATTTCGGCGTATAATTTACAGAATCAGATATGTATATAAATTCACACAAAAACATTTAAGCACTAAAATCCACTTTGACTGTAAATATAGAAGTTCTCTTATTTAATTAAAAAAAAAATAGTTTTTTATTTCCTCTCATCTTTTATAATGCAAGTTTTCAACATTCTTATCTAATTTTTAATGCTCTTTGTATTTCTTAATTTTTATGTTTTATTTAGCGCTATCCTGTTAAAGTCTTTTGTAATTTTCTGTTAATGCCCTTTATGAAACTTCCCACGCGTTCAATCTAAATCTTCTATCTAACTACCTGTCTGTCTTTTCTGAACAGCAAAGTCTCAAGTTTGCCGAGAATATATTGACGAACTTGCGGAGGAGTACCGCGGCAAATTGGATGGAATTTTCTATGTTAATTATCTTCTCGTTTTGCTAGAGGCGCGATATTGATTTTCCTGGCGTCCATTCGTGGTTACGTTCTCATCTTCCACTTTATCAATTTTTGGTAGAAAAAAGACTGGCCTTTATGTTCAATAACGGTTCTTTCTTCGCAATTAACCTCAATTGTACGTAGAAACATAAGAATAGATAAATTATATTATACGTATAGAGGTAAACAAAAAATCAAAATGAAATTATATTCCTGAAAATAAACAACGGATTATTTTAATTAATTTTGATATTATTTCATAATTATAAAATATTTATAAATTGAATATATTTAATTACACCCAATATTGATTTTGAAATTGTATATTAATTGTTTACTTCAGTAATATACCCTCTGTAATCAACGTGAGAATAATATTAACTTTTCAAAAACGAATACATCGAGATGCTCTTGTTTCATGATAATTTTCTTAATTTTACCTTTAATTTTCTATTTCTCTCAGGTTGCGCACGTGTCGCGTATACGTTACGAGACACTACCGATCCGTTATATAGTTTTATCTTGGGAATGTATACTATATAAAAATCTGTGCATTTATAATATGAATGCACATTTATGAATGAGTACCTTCTCGAGAGATTATTCACATTAAGCTCATAATGACATCACGACAAAACACGTATAGTCGGATACGATTAAGGATCAATTGAGTTTTACGGCCAGCATCATCCGGTCAAAAAAAAAAAGAAGAATAATTAACGTTAATATAGGAAATGCTGAAAACGTGATATTTCGACAGCGAAAGAATCCCAACGTAATCTCTCTCGCTCTTATGGGTGGAGAAGTTTTTTCGTAACAACAGTTGCGCAATAAACTTCTAATTACTTTCTGCTTGCCGTACAGACTACGTTCGCGATCGATATGTACTTTGCTTCGCGAAGTATCTCTATATCGTGCAAAACTCCACGAACGAGCGAAGGGTATTCCATTCGTTAATGTCTCGTCGTGTTTCACCGGAAAAAGATGCCGAGTTAGAAATTCCATTTACCAACCAGATCTTGCAACTATCTATATTTCGTGCGCAGAGCACAAATGGTATTTTTTTTTTCAGTTATTACTAATTTTTTGAAAAATTCGATTCTATAAGATCTAAGAATGTAATTTTAACATTTCAATCAATGCATGACGTGTGAGAAGCTAAATATTAATGTAATCCTCGAATCGCTCGATATAAATTGAATCAAAACTCTTGTCTGTCTGAATCGATAAAATTGAACAATGGTAGACGAAGAATATATATATCTCTCACCCAAATATCTAGACTCGGTCGGTTACGTTTTGAAATCGATGTGACCCGATATAAGCGTACAATGGTTCGATGAAGGCGAACCGAACATGTTCCTAACAATGTACCGCTTCCTCTCTACATATTTAAACGTTCGAATAGCCCGAGGAGCAGCGACAGCAGCCGGGACGGTAGTCGACCAAAATTGAAATCGCTAAAGGAGAAAAGCTCCTCTATATATCGATTGCACGCGAAGGCTGCTAGACGTGTACCAATAAAGTCAACTGTGATTGAATGAAAGAACCCTCGAATTTCTCGTTGGTGCACAGAATAAAAGTAGGAAAAGCTTTGGGGTCAAGGCTGAAACCTTACTGAGAATTCGCGAGAGAGGAAATAAATTGAAATAACTTGAAAAAAAAAAAACCTTCCAATAAAAAATGATTATTCTTGACAGACTCGCGTATTTTACTGATATATGTACAATTTAACTTATATAATGTAATTGTATAAGAGTTATTATAAGAATGCGCAATTATACATTTTTATTCATTCATTTTATAGTATTCTTCATTCTACATATATCAATGTATTTTTATTCGTATATTATATAATATTCTTGGCTGTTAAAGAGATCGAGAGAAACGAACGAATTAAATTTCTTACGCGGTAATCAAATCTTGTTTCCTGAAAATCTCACGATTATAGAAGTCAGTTACAATCCTCTTTACAGTGAAAAGCTTGTCGTCGACTAATGTTATCCGCGAGATTAATTCACCTTTCGCAAGAACATGACACAGCTCTCTCAATCGCGACGTCGCGTCGTAATGGCTGGCGAGAGTTATGGCATCAATTATACTAAAGCGATAAAGTGTCAAGTGCTACATCTGCGAGGAATAACAGCGACGAATCGCAACATCTGTCCTTGTCGTGTTCGCGCGATCGATATATCGCGCCGCGATAGCTTCCCGGTCGCGAAAGCATCGTCGTTAGCAAATGATTTGGCGAGATTTCTTGCTCATACTTAATAAGCGAGGAAAGATAAAGAAGCTATTCGGAAAGACGGAGGGGCGGCTCGGTTCCGTTCCGTTCCGTAATTAAGTAATTCTCCGTCGAGGCAAACTTTCCTCTTGTCTGTCGGTTCTCTTCGACGGAATTGCATCCCTGATTAAATTACGTTGAAGCAGCCGCGGAAGCGAGTTCGGTGTCGACAACGGAAACAAGAAAACAATATTGATCCACTTTACTAACGCGACGTTTTACTTTGCAAAAGAAACGCGAGAAAAAAATTAACCGAACTGATTTAATTGTCCCCGGTAAGTCAATTATATTATTACACTATGTAAAAAAAACTATTATTACTAAATTACATTATTCTCCCTTTAGAATTAATAATAATTATTCTTCATTATGTATATAAAATGTCAAATAAATATAATAAATAAATATAATATATATCATTTTTAAATTAAATAATTAACATGTTTAAATAAATAAAAAAATATATGTTCATGTTAAAATATACATTTATAGTTATTTTATAGATTATTTATGCATACGTGTGTATGTACTCTTTGTATATTATTATATAAATTAATATATATATACACACGCGACCAAATGATTTTTTGTAATATGCTTGTGACGCATAAAATGTTTAATCTTCTCAAAAACATACACATATATATAGTATATAATTCATTAAAAAAGTAGTTAAAATATCATCTTGCAGATAAAGTTTGTCATACAATACACTAGGGAAGCCAAAGCTGCTGCGTGAATGAAATAATAATATAACGTTCTTAAGGTCAACAAGCAATTAATTAAGTTGAAAACATAAATCCTCATGAGAATACTATCATCATAAAATATTCTAGCACATATTGCACGTGTTAATACTTTCAGTCGAGCAATTTTCTCGAATTTTATTTTTAAACAGTTTTTTCTGCAAAAGATATTAATACAGTATTTGCAGAAAAACAAAACAAACGTTGTACATTTCATATCTTGTTGAAATAGAAATGTTTTTGCAGATTCTTGTTAAAAAAATAATAATAAAAACTGTTTCAATGTTATTTGAAAGTAATAGATCAATGCAACTAAATAAATTACTACTAGATAAATGACGACAAAAATGTTCAAAAAATAGTTAATAAATATACGATAAATATCACAGTCTCCATTATTAATAACATTAGTAATACATCTTCTTACGAGTTTAAAAAAGTGTATTTATAACAAAACAAATCGAGTTCCAGTAGGAAATTCGAGCTTCCATCGCATTTTCATGTTATCTGAACCACACGATGAAATTCAATGTTGCAATCATCGTATCGGATGTATAAAAATAATATGTGAAAATTATGGAAGTTGAAAAAAGCGAAAGAGATGTGGTTGTACAAACCGGTTTACATGTAGACGCGATTACACTAGTCGCACAATGAGTCGCAACACACTAATAGTCGAGTATCGTACAATTCGCGGTCGTATCAGAATCGAGGACCGCGGCCGTAATTGTATTATATCCCAGAATAATCGAAGGGATCGATTGAACATTGGAGGAGCGTTTGGACGTGCACAATACCAAATACGCTACAAACATAGTCCGTTCGATTCGGACGGCCAGCTTCCATGTATAATCGAACCGCGAGAGATAAACGATTAATCACAGCCACGTGCCTGATAACGATTGCCATTTCGACGATCTTACTGGCGATTTCAATACATTACGAGCGACTAGCAGCCATAACCGTGACGTTGTCACGGTCACTTGTCGCGAAAGCGATCGCTCGTCATTGTTCCGGTTAGTGGATATTTAACGATCGGTACATATACTCGTGCACACGAACAATATGACAATTATTTAATTATGTTACAAACAGAGTGTACTCGAGATCTCTGATTCGCTTATACAGGAAAAACACATACTCAATGAAACGCCAACAATTATAAAATTCCATATTAATGTTACTTGCGAAAACAACCGGCCGCGTAAATTAAAATTTCGAACGAACCCACGTATTAATATGAGAAGAGTAAACACACACAAATGTATAAAAAATCCATTAGCGTAAAAAAAAAATCCTCTTTTTTTATTTTCCTGCTTCCATCTCTGAAATTTATTTCATGATGGATTACAAAAATAGTCTCGAAAAAAAAAATACGACGAAAATTATTTCAATTAAATTTTCACTCATCTTTAATTAAATTTTAAATCATTTTTAATTAAATTTCAATATACCTATTTTTAGTTCGATCCCCCTTAGTACCGATATTACGTAATAATTTATAGATATTATCGGGATGACCCTTAACACAAAATTTATACACGATATAAAATTACGAAGTATAATATATTTCGTTTGTGCGACAGTAGCGCGTATCGAAATTTATCGAAATTCTCTATTTATCCACCACACAAAAGCCACAATCGAACGCCGGCATTAATTACCACTGCACGTAGGACGTAACTAATGACTCGTAGCATAATAAAGTAGAATTTGCTGCAAAATTCGAATTTGCCAACCGGTCCGACAGAGAATCGAATTTGTCGTAATGTATCGAATCGGCGCATACAATGGTATAACGCTCTCGTAACGATTCGATGTTATAATCGTCGAGATTTACAGCGCCCCATTAGCGTACAGAGAACTCATCTCGTTTTATGCAAATACGCGCAAAAAGCATGCGGAGTTGCGTTTAATCACACGCACGTAGGCACACGTGTCGCTCATTTTCACGCTTTGTTCACCGTTATGTCGAATATCGAGTTCAAACGAGCATGATTACCTCTAATCATTTATCTATTGACCGATTGTTTATTTTATTTTATTTTCCGTTGATCCCGAATAACGTGAACCATTAAAAAGAAAAAAAGAGGCAGACACATACACTTGGTACACAAATTAAAATTTTATCATACAGAGCTTAACTTTCATAAATTCTTAAAAATTTTAAAAACACATGAACTAAATAATGAAAGAATTTTGCGTCGCAAAGGTAGAAAGAGAAAGATATTTATCGTTATAATTTTGTGCTTTTAAGCTAGAAAAATGGATATTTTTTTTATAAAAAGTACATATTTATCACGTAAGAGTGCGTGTTTTATATGCTTAAACTTTCTTGTTGAGTGCCTCCAGCGAAGTTTCGCACGATGTCGGGCATTATTTCGAGTCTCCCTCTCGAATAAACAAGAGAAACTACTCGCGGCATGAGTAAGGAGGGTAAGATCCACTCTCTTTCAACGATGAAGCGAGAACTATTTTTTGCAGAGAAGAAAAAGGCGCAGAACGTGCTATTCGTCCCCGTTCTGTCCCCGCGCCTTTATCGACGCGCAACAACGCTTCGTCTCCGCGGATTAAAAACATACTGCCGCGCATTTAGGTCACTGTGCACATAAGGGTTCCTGCATTGTTTTTTTTTTTTTTTTTTTGCACAATAGCCTCACGGTAATTTTGTTTCAAATTTCAGATTTTATGCGACCGACAGACACACGGAACGGTTGAAAAATATTCAAGTTGTCGCAATCGAAAGTGATATTCGACCATTCTCTTTTATTGCAGTAATTCGTAGTTATAAATTCGTGATAATTTCCAGATATTCTACGTTATACGTGTCAATTTACAACTTCATTTCTTCATCAAATAATAGATTTCTTTTCAATGATCTTCATATCTTAAATAGGAATTGATATATAAACTTTGAACTTCTCGGTTCAGAAACTTTTAACTTCTTCAATTTATCTCCCAAGTTTAAGAAAAAGATTAAAAAACTGATAAATATGAATTCTCCAAACTTTTTGCTGCCAATAGCCGCGTGACTTAAAAATCTGAATACCGCTTTCGTTAAGAGTCATTTTACTACGTGTTTTCCTTTTGTTACCTACATTTGTTGTAATAATTCGCAAATAAATTGATAAAGTTCTTAAAGTTTGATAAAGTTAATTTGTAGTTTCAGTCTGAATATCATTTTCTTAAAAAGATAAGTTTCTTTTTTAAACAAGAATCAATGTACGAACTTTTAACAATTCTAAAGCTTAAGAATAAGTTTTAAAAATATTTTTAAAAAGTTTCGTTGAAATAACTTTTCACACATTTCATATTTTATTTACTTTTTTTTTACTCCAAAAGTATATTAACATTTCTTTAAAGATAGTAAGGCAAACTGCTGTTTGAAAATTCGTATTGTAGTTTCTACATATGATTAAACAACAATTGAATTTATCGTTATGTATTGAAACAATTGTTGCATTGTAATATTAATAAACATATAACACAGATCGACTATATAACATTAACTTTATAGCAGATCTCGTGCTCGTTAAAATCGACCGTGTAAATTCGAAATTAACAGATTACAAAATACTCTCAATTGAAACTATGACGTTACGGTCTTCCGCGTTTGTCTGTACAAAGTTTGAATTCGACATGGGAAAAGTAATCGTGCCCGGACATATTTGTACGGTCGAAAACGTGCCAAATTACATCCCCGGAATTCCGGAGCGATGCTCCACGGGTTTAATAAGCGACGAATTGCAGCGTATTCGCGAACTTATTTCTACAATCTCATTTGGCCTGCGCGCTCTGCGCATTAATGCAAAATGCGCGCGGCTACGTACTTTCACGTGTGTGTCTCGTTAAACAAAATGAATCGCGTAATTTCGGCATATTAACTTTCCTGCAGTATCATAATCCGAGAAACGACGGTACGCAGCCAAATGCACGCGAGTGTTTAATACGTTTATTTTAAAATCTCTTCACGAAAGAGAAAAGAGGAAGAGAGAGAAATATACATCTCAATTGCTTGTCACTGCACGTGAGCTAAAATTGGCCGATAAAAATGATATAATTGAGATATTACGCTCATCGCGATTATATATATAGTCACGAAATTGTCCGGACAATTCGCCAATGTAGAGATTTAAATTGCTGTCGACTGTTAAAAATTGTATAGTTCCACGCGTTACAGCATTGATAGTTTCAATTAATTATCCAGATATACGTATAAATCAACAGTTTGAAGAAATCGTCGACGATATCATGGCGCATTGTCTGGATAATTAATTAGTCTCGCGACATGTATTTCATTCTATATATACTATACTATTTTTCTTCGCGTGTTCTGTTCGAAAATTAAATACTCGGCATTACTTTAATACAATATATATACCATTTATATTTTTAGCGTGTATATTCGATCACTATCCATTTCAGACAATCTGCATCAGAATTCGAGGATAGAATCCTATTGCAATTTTAAACGCGTAATATAAAAAGGATAACATAAAAAAAATTGTAGCGTCAAAATACACGCGTATAAAAAATATTCATTAAATTATCACAATTACTTGATATGATATTCTCTGTATATTTATAAACAGAATGCATCGCCAGAATATATACGTAAAAATACCATAATATGTAAACTACACAATATAAATATAATTGTATCCAACGGAAAAGAATAAAACCAAAATAAGAAAAAAACCATCAAAATAAAACCTGATGCGAAACTTCATATTTCGTTTGGACGAAAAATAGTTGTCGATTCTTTTTTTTGATCTCTTTCTCTTTCAGCAGTTGCAGTGATCTCGATAATCTCTCGCCATCAGCTGTCACGTGAATTCAGGCTGACGTAATCTCTGTCATGAGAGATAAACAATAACGTGCGATCAGACACAACACAAATGATACTCACCTTCGTCGCGCAGCAACCGTAGTCGATCTTCGATTATCGCGTCACCGTCTCCCTGCCACCGCGACGACGTGAACGACACGCAGCATCTGGAGCATCCAGGTGGAGAGCAAAACGGAGGGGCGCCAACCACGGTGTTACATCCCGAGCGCGCGTGATGAACGCGCCGACGTCGCGTCGTGCCGTTTCGTCAATTCGACGCTCACGGATGTGCATATACGAGATCGAACGAACGAACGAAAGAACGAACGGATAAACGAACGAAAGTAAACACGGTCAGCCGGAGGGACAGACGGACGGCCACGTGATCGCGTCGCGTCGGATCGGGTGGCGTCGTGTCTGTTCGTGCAGCTTCCACAGCCGGCCTTGTCGGTGAGGATGGGTGAGGATGGCCGAGGCCACGTTGATTCGGTTCGGAGTTGAGACGCGGCGCGCCACTCTGCGCTGCTCCCGAATTCTACACGTTCTTTTTCCCTCCCCTTTCCTCGTTGTTTCGTTCTTATCGAATTATCGGCGCAACCGGCGGCCGATCGACGAATCGCGGTCGTCGCGCCGGGCGTGGATAACGTCGCTCGCCAGACGACGACGACGACGACGATCTCTTGTCGCAGGGCGAGAGGGGCGCGGAGCTACTCCGATGATCTCCACCGCGGAGGACATCTCGTCGCGAGACTGTCGCAGCGCGACCGCGGAGCGGACGAACGTCATCGCTCGCGATGGCGCCGACGGAAAGGCGATGCGCTGATTGGTGGAACCGCCTACGACTCGTCAGCCCGGCCATGTGGCGACATCTGACAACGTCGGCTAAATTATTCGTATGAAAAGACTTGCTCTTTATGGTAAATTCGAAGGGTAAGGTTGTGCAGCATTTATGTATGAACATAATAATCTTAAACATATTTTACGTGTATGAATTCATAATAAATGTTTATAAATATATATGGATAATAAATAAATAATAAATACAATCTATAATATATAATATTGAATGGAAATATTTTTATGTCATGTATGACTTATATTTTTATGCATTTGATAATAGATATAATCTGTGGATTATTGAAATTTTTTATTTGGTAAATTTTGAAAGCTGTCGTACAAATTGATGAAAAGATATATATGTTTGCAAATATAAATACGAAACGAGATAAATCGCAGATTAAAATTCTTAACACTTTTTTGTACAGTTAGATAAAACGTGTATTTTATAATTTAAAATATTTGCAATTTACTTTTATACTCGGATTGAATGAACAACAGCTTTAATCAGGGTGCACTAGTGCGTTCAGTCGAATTCGAATGTATTTCTTTATCATTGCACTAAAGCATAAAGCTTCTATATCGTTTATAATATTTTTATTTTGCAGTACTAAAATCAAACAATGATATAACTTCATTGTTTCTGTATTGTGTTATTTAACGTAAAATAATTTAATTACATATTTTACACAGCTTGTGTTACCTACATGAAAAAAGTTCATGTAATCTTAACGCAAACGTCGTAAACAATATGTGAAAATATCATGTGAACGTAATCTTGTTGAAATATGCAGTTACAACTCTGCGTAAATTTTCATGGTTACGTCATTTGATTATCCTTGTCCTTCAAGATACTGCGGAGCAGATCTGCCATATTTTTGGAGATAAACTTGGAAGAAGCGCGGAGTAATTCGCACATGAAGCTGTGGTTCACCAGACGATGAGCTAAAACAAGGTCTTTTTCATCATTCAACTCCTCGTCTCGTAACTCGTCATATACACGTGCTATTTCTTCGCGAAGACTCACAGTGGTTTGGAAGAGATCTGCTTGCGACGAAAGCCACGGTAGACAAGTGGACAAAACCGTCTAAAAAGAGGATATTTACTTTTAGAGGAGCTCCATTTTTTAAATCGTACAACTTTTCCGTCAATGGAATTTGTGTGTTTATTTCATTATGTTTCTTGACTTAAAAAATATGACACACGTACACTGTTTCAGTACCACTATATAGTGGTTTTTCTCTGTTCTGTAAAAATCAAAGGGGACCATCTAATAAACTAGACTAGATAAAAATCAGATGTCATATTTACATGACGCTTACAGTGCGCGTTTACGTTCACTTTTCCAAGTAAAATTTTATTTTTAATTAATTGTTGCTCTTCCAACTCTATTTTAATATTCAAAATAAAATTTATCCTCCCGGTGAAAAGTTTGTTTTTCCTTTTAAAGGACTCTTGCTGATAATTATTCGTGAGAGCAAATGAAAGAGGTTTTACCAGACAAACATCCCGCGATAGCCAAAAGATCACTCTTTCATCCTGCTGTATCCTCTCATGATCTTCGAGCGTTTCATCTCCGATTGACACGAGAGTATGCTTGCGTTCGTATTCGTCACTGATCGCCGATGGATCTTCTACAACTAGGTGTTCTGCTATCACTTCCGGTGGCAAAAGCTCAGCCGGATCTATCTCGCCCGTTCCATTCAACTGCTGGATCATTATCCGGCGTTTTGGACTTAAGTCATGATCGTGGAATTTCTCGTACAAAGCGACATTCTCTACCGTTTTGTTTATTATGTAATTCATAATTTCTCGTACTATCTGGAACCGGATATGTGGCTATTTATATTACAGGAATTAATGTTATTTCTCTCTTTTGCGATCTTTATAAAAGAAAATACGCTCTCTTTATTACATATTTTGTAAAATATCAATGTAGAATTTTGATACTAAATTCAAATACAATTTCTTATAAATACTTTGTTATAAAATTACTTGTTCAAATATTAAAATATTCTGTTTTAATCCGAAACAATATATCCTATTATTTATTTATAGTAAAAAGTGTTCACGTTATTTAACTTCAGATTCCAATAAGGAATCTTTATCATCTCCTTTCTTTCTTTTTTACAGTTTACTTTATTTGTGTCTAACTATTTTCTTTTTTTCTCTTTCACTATCCTTTATTTCCTTCATCGCAAACGTAACAAGTCGATTCTAAATGATAGTGACTTCGTAAATCATTATTAGAATGGATTTCAAGTTACCTCGTTAGCCTCCTCTCGAAGATGATCCCGGCTAAATTCCAACTCCTTAACACGGCGCTTCTGCTCGACAAGCTCTTCGACGTATTTCTCACCTTCTATTGTATCAGTACAAACTCTAGCACCCATGGCAAGGGAGAACGCTTTTCCCAGACCTTGGATAGGATTCTCGTCCTTACAGAAGGCTAGCAGCATGGCGGTATAATGAACCGAATCTCTATTTATCAGATACATGCGATAGAGAAGTTCCTTTGCCAGCATCAGTCTCAATATTACACTGCGGAAGCAATTTAATCGAAAAAGAGAAGTGAAATATAATGAAATTTTATGTACTTCTTGAATATATTTCAAAAAGCATTGTTTAAAAAGTTTTTCAATCAAAACTGTTTATAATTGAATACACAATTAATTGAAAGCGATTAATCGATCGTTGGCGGACAAAAAATTAAAATAAACTTTTAAAAAAATTTTAATAAAGAAAGTTTTAACAAATAGTTTTCAAACAAATAGTTTTAATCTTTTTTAATTGTCTACGTCACAAATTTTTATTTCGTTCAATTTGCGTTTTCCATGTACCCAGAATCATCCTCGCTCCTTTCTATGAAATCATTTCCCAAACTCGAAAAATGCTCGCCTAATTGTGCTTCCTTGCGTAACATTCTATTCTTTAATGTATCGGAATTGCTGTGATCAAGTTTTTCATCCCAAAGACTCTTGTAAGGGGTGGAAATTTCGAGAAACCACAAGGGTGTCAAGTGGAATTGTTCGCATGTGACCACCTCTTTCGATTCAGGATCATGCACCTTGAAGGCTGCTCGTGCTTTCAGAATATCCTGATGCGATGGCACAGGCAGATCCATCGCATACAGGACAAATTCTCGCCATTCGATGTATTCGGTGGTGCCGAACAATCGTTCGACCAATATTTCGATATCCGGAGGTCGCAGCTGCCGCCAAGCGCACGGCACGAAGGGCGGATAACAATCCTCTTCACCGCAGGATACCAAGTCCTGGAGGACGTACACTAAGACGCGTTCACTCACGATTCCATGCGGAGCGATTCGTTGGAAAATGTCTATCAACCGACCAAGTTGAACCATTCTGAATCGTAGAGGTGAAGATGCCTCTCTGATCGGGACATTGAATTGTTCGCGATGTTCACCGGCAATATTTGGTTTTACGACAAATTGATCGCCGTCTAATAGTAGTTCTTGCTGAATCGGTCTCTTTTCCTCAATAGCAAAGCAAAAAACATTCGCCATTTCGTCGATACTTTCGATTTCACGTTTGTATCTAAAAATATATATTCCTTTATACATTACATTTAATTTCTAAAGAGTAATTTTTTATATGTATATGTATATGGTATTATAAATAATATTAATTAGAAATAATTAAATATATATAAGGAACCATTTTTTAATCTAAACAATAATGTTATAAAGTATCTATAAAAAGCTTCGTGATGTTTTAAAACATTAAAAATGATGTAATTATTATTTAACTTATAATTATGAAACAAAGCGTATTTTTAAATTTTCAATTTCATTAAATTTTAAGTTTATACGAGCAAATAATTGATTCTAAAACACTATATTTATGTATCAAATATTTCCACAAAAGTAATTTACTGTATTCATTTTGCGATCTCGTTACTTGCTAAACTTGCTAAACAAAAGATTAATGCGATAAATAATTCTAACTAAATCAACCTCTCGACGATATAATCGTGAATGCGGTGGAAGGTCTGCTTCAAAGTATCCAAAAGAAAAGTCACGTCTGATCGAGCAGCTGCATTCAGCACATCCAATCTCTGATATATACGATCGATCTCGAACAAAACGGCGTACCGTCTTTCCTCAATTAGATCCCGATTTCTTCTCGCTAGTTTGGCGAATGTAGAATCGGCCGAAATATCTACTTTGCTTTTAATTTCGGTTTTTGAAATCACGTCTTTCTCTTCCTTCTTCAACATCTCCAGTATCACGGACGAGATGGAATCCACGGTATTTCGCACTTGGCGAACATTATCTTTGATAGTATTATAAACGATGCTCTGGTCAGGATCAAAGCTCTTCGATACATCGATTAACAAAGTTTCGATTTCAGTCTTAAACTGATCCTTATTTACGATTCGATCGGACGTTTCGATCGATTCGGACTTCGTTTGTTTTTCATTTTCAACCAATGAGATTTCCTGAAGAACATCCTCCAATTCGACGTTATCGAGAACAATTTTAGGAAATTGCGATTCTTGCAATGGTTTCTGCGACATAGAAGTGTAATAATCTTCAAGGAGCTGCATAGTGTCGACGAATCTGTCAACTTCGGTTTGCAAAATTCCAATGTACACATTGACGAGAACCACAGCTTCCATCAAAGTCCACTGATTGCGCAGCGTACGTTTTCTTTCTTCTTCAGCCTCATATCTTCGCACGTCACACAGCTCCCACAACTCCTTTCGAAAGTCATCGACCTAACGCGGAAAATTTAACACTTTTAACAACGAATAGAGAATAATAAATGTAATTCTTTCTATATCCTGTCAAAGTAAAAAAATTTTATATTGAAATTAAATTAAGATTATTAAGCTTTACAGAAAAGCCATTATAGTGGCACTGAAATAGTATCATATTTTGAGATAAGAAATATAAAAATAATGAATTATAACAAATCTTACTAAAGAAAAATGTAAGATTTTAAAATAGACCCCACGTTTAAAAGTTAATATGAATAAAAACTTAAGATTATAATAACAAATTCTAAGATCTCTTTTTCCTCACTATTTTACTACATTATTATTTTCTGTGCGTACCCGACAGTGTAACTCGCATTTCATGTCTAAATCTTCCCTGAGATCTTCATCGATTTCATTAAAGGCATGATGAAAATCTTGTAACAAAATCTGCCGTTTATCAGGTCGATTAATGAATGTCATCAAATTCCTGAAGACAAGATTTCTGTAGGGTATAATGGCTGACATATGCATTCTTTTCAAAGAAAGAGTCTCTTTCAAATTTTCTATATAAGCTTGTTCAACACTCTCCCAAAGTGTAGCTAAAATTTCGAGTAAAGCTGCAGGCTGAAAGAAGTCTAGCCATTGCCAATTGCTTTCTCCAGGTTTAGCGTAACCATTTACTAGCTGTGTTTCAGGTTCTAATTGTAAATCGCGGCTTTCATCTTCGACATCTTTCTTTTCTTCGTATTCTAAGTGTTTCCATTTGGATTTCGGTATCAAACGTTTAATAACAGCCGTTTTCGAATTAATAAGAAATTTTTGTTTATGATCTATCTGTAGAGCCTTTTTGGAAAGTGCCAATGGTGATTTCTTTCCGTGAAAAGGATCCGCGATAAATTCAGCTAATTGTTCCAAAGTTGGAAGGTCGAAAACATTGTAAAAAAATCCATATGCAATATCTTGTTTAGCGTAAAATTCGTCCATCGAAGTAGCATCGTCAGGTAGAGGTATACAAAGCTGTTCTTGACTGTCTATTGTCTTCGACTTTGGCATTACCTTAATATAGATTGTCATAAACGTCGTAGAAGGAGTATCATCTTTTGCTTTGAAAATCGGGTTCGGCAACAATCTAGACTGCCTATTAAAATTACATCTACTTTTAGAAAATCCATATTATGCAATAATGAATAATTCATTATAAATTAACTTTAATTGAAAATAACGAGCGAAATCGAATTGACTCTACAAAATGTTATTATGTAAAATTTAAAAATAATGATTCAGAATGCTTTTTATGTCTGAAATTCTAGAGTATATCTAATACGAACTGTAGGCTAAATACACGCGAACATCGTAAAAACGTTCTAAATGAATCTGAACATATGGATTAAATACCTTTTCAGAATTAATATAACTTACAAAACCACAAATTAATTTTGACATAAAATGATGAAACGCGCCTGTATATAGCGAATGTGTCGACTTCATCACTCTGAAACACGATCCTGACTGACGAAGGATCGATGTCGTCGATGTTGACATCAGTAAGATTGACAGGATCGGGAGGTATCTCACATCCTGTTAGTGCTTTCTCTAACATCGCCATCTGTTCGTAGGTATTAGGATAATTTATTAATGCCCATCCCTCGACATCTCCGATTCCTTTTAAATACTCAATCAATATCTTCGTATTCAACTCGTTCGAAATCGGTTGACCCAACGTGAGAAACTCGTAAGTCCATTTGCCTAAATATCGCAGATAGCAATCAAATAGCAGTCACTGTTATTCTGCAATCTACAATAAATACATATCTTGGCAATTACATTCCTAATGTTCATTATATTCATTATTAAAAAATTAATTCTCGATGCAGTTCCACTTTATCTTTAATAAACTGTATCTATACGAATTGTTTATTGAAAATGGCATCATTATTATCGTACAGTACAATTTTAAGGTTGATTACAAAATTACTTTATTTATGCTATTAATTAAATAATACACTAGGCACATTCCCTAATTCGATTGCTCTTATAACTTTCATATAAATGAATATAATACAATGTATTAATAAAAAAGTTATGAGCAGTAAGAAAAGCATTTGAAGAAGAAAGTTGAGTATGTCATATCGAAAAGATGTTTAAGGATTAATTATTATTTAAACTAATTAAATTCTTCTACCTATATACGCGGTATCGCTTAAAATCGGGTGCATATCATCATAAGGTATCTGTCTAGGCGTTTGCGTTTGTTTCTCCTCAGCCACGTTTTGTTGGAACGTTGTCGACTTCGCTGATCGTTCAATCTTCTTTGGGTGACGCTCCCTTGAGTCATCCTTTCTCTTAGCTTCCGATCTCTTGATGTCTTTTGCCGTCGTCGAGATGATGTTGAGATCGATGTACTCCACATCGACCATTTCCCGCTTGTAGCTCTCCAGACAATGATTGATCGCATCTTCCATCGTCAGCAAACGAATTCCAGTATTCTTCAGCAACTCTCGCAACTGTTTGTGCATGGTTGCATTTGCTACACCCAAAATAATGGCTGCGACCTTGACTCTAGGCACTGGACAATCCATTATTTTGGCCGGATAAGGATACAAGGTCTCCAATAAACGATGAACGATGTAACCAAGCACAACACAACCCAATCTGTAAACTTCTTCAACTTCCTTTTCTTTCTTCGGCACAAATTGATCCCAGGGTGAAGCTAAATCCCGATAACTCTCAAAGTCTGCATCGGTCAAAGATTGCTGACGTTCCAGCTGAACTAACTTTTGATTTTCTTCAACTTTTAATGTTTTTCCAATCTTTATTCTCTCTTTGTTTCTTATTCTTTCCTTGCTATTCCCTTTTGCATCGTTCTCCTCATTTTCATCCACTTTCATCTCTTTTTCATTTTCCTTTATATTTTCTGCTTCGACATCATCAAAGTAATCCATATGTCCGAATATTGGTTGGCTTTTCAGAAATAACATTCTCCAATCGTTCCAAATAGAATTTGGGATATGATTACCATTTGCCTGATGATAATCAGCAATTTTTACTGCGATATCCACGAAATTGTTTATAATTTCTGAACAAATATCGTAATGTTTCTTTTTCATTCTGCGCACCTTTAAAATGTAAACATTTTACATCAGCACCTTCCAATGAAAATTATTTATACATTATGAGAAATGTATCATAATTATTTTTTATGTATTAGTAATTAAAATTTATTATAATCTCTTTTTATTTGTGTATTTTTAAATTTAACATATATGTAACTTATAAATTTTGTTAATAATTTTAAAATATTGAGTTTTATATATAACATGTCACCTTTCGTTTATGTGTTACAATGAGTTTCTCTTGTTTTCTTCTATTTTTAAATTGAATATTTCTCTATTCTACCCTGTATTTAATTTCGCTTAATATTGTCAATATCTTATAATTATTTTATGTAACCATTGCTTATATTTTTCTTCTTATTCCTAATAGAAGAGATTTTGTTCTAGGGTATAATAAAATATTACCTACCTTTTCATCGTGAATTCTCTGATGCAGTTCGCGCATTCTACAGACCTCCATTTCCACTTCTTCTCTCTCTTCCTTTATTGTTTCTTCATGACGATATTGCTTCAATCGTAGTTCGTTCTCTTTAGCCTTTAGCAACATTGTATCAACTATCCTACGAGTCTCCACAATTCTATTTCTTAAATCTCGCACCTCACACAGCTTCCTCAACATCTGTTTTTCGTAACGCGATTGATCCAATACTCGTCTTCCCAAAGCCTCATCAAAGGATCTATCCTGTTTCCTCAGTAATTGTTCCCAAGCATCTGCCATCATCGTTGTTTGTGTCTTCAGCTTCAATTCGTGACATTTAACCGTTTTCTTGCTGCGTTTCTTCAGGAAGTCAACATATTCCGCAGCAGCTGTGGGATCCTCGATACAGGATACATCCAAGGTTCTTTTCGAGGGACAACACTCGACTTGGTATCTTTTCTTTGTCTTACAAACCGGATGTTTACGAGTAAATTCGTCTAGCATTTCGCTCTCTTTCTGTTTCTTATCCGGCAACTTTTCCGGAACAAAGTGCTCAATCGGCTGTGTCACAGGATACTTCATGAGGTCCTCAAATCGCTCTCGTTCTCGTCTACAGGCTTCCGTGATCGCCCAAAACTTATTTCTGTGCCAGAGGACAGTATCGGCTGCCTCGACCAATGGTGCCGATAAAGGGTGTTCACGTGGTAAATAAGGGACTAGGTCTTCAGACACTGTAGAGACATCGAATCTATTAGGCATGTACTTTCGCTCTTTCTGAAGAGCGATAAAATGCAATCGGTCCTTGCCCTCGAGGCTCAAGTAAACCTTGTAGAACAGCTGGAGAGACGCTGCACCTTTACCCTAAAGTGTTGTTCTTATACAGACCACCTTACAGCATAGTATCTAATATCTTTATTAAAAAATATGTAAATTAATAGGAATTTATCTATATTAAAAATAATATTTGTTTTTAATATAATTTTTTTTCCGAATAATAATGTTTACTTTAGAAAACTCGAAATTGAAACAAAAAGTTTTTGAATTAAAAAATTATTTAAACGTTTTTTTTTCCTTATCCGGTTCACATCTTTAAATCTATTTATTGTGCTGCTTCTTTTGCAAGGGTACTTTAGAGATCTCTTCAATGCATTCATCGCTCAGCGTGACATTGATGAGCTTCAGCCAGATTCGTAGAGTCCTCAGGTTTACTCTACACAAAGCAGGATCTCGCGTAGGAAGAATGGTGCTTAGTTGATCGCTATTGATTATATCATAGCTGTGCAGAATCTGGGCCAGTAATGTGCCGTCTCTCGTGTACCGACCAAATGTATCCGGCGTGAGATCCATGATCGCACCTAGTCTTGTACGTAGCCATGCTTTCAACGCATCGGCCATTTGTGGGAATTTAGCGATTTCGTAGAATTTCGAACGTCTTGGTCGTGCTTCCGACGTTGACGACGTGATTCAGACATTGCGACTTGACAACTATAATCGTACGAAATTAGCATCGTATACTCGACGTCGTCTGATAATCGAACGTCAAATTTCTTGGAAGGAACGAAAAAAAAATAACATGCAATGACAGTAATAAAGCAATAATAATAATAATAATGTAATTGTGTGTTTGTATTTTTTATTTTTTACATTTTTTTACGCTTCTAAATTTTAATTCATTTTATTATATTGTTAAATTTTAAAACTATATACTGTTTATTTACAGTATTTAAAACTTAAAGTTTTTGAGTTTTATTTTACAAATTAAAAAAGATGTATATTAATAATAGAGAGGCAGAACATAAAACATGGTGCAAAGGTGAGGAAGAAGTCATAGAAAAATGAAAAGCCCAAGTTTGGTATTTTAAAACATCAATTTAAATAACCAATAATTCATTCACACATACACAACATGTGGTATATATCTCCTTTAATATTAAAAATTAAAACTTATAAATCATGCATATAAAAAGTGTGTAACCTTGTTGCTTCTGCTTTTCTTTTTTATTATTCCCTTATACTCCGCTGCATATACACGTTACAGGCCTATAGGTACAGACGGTATAGATAAAGAAAATCGTGGGTCGTCAGCTTTTCTTTATTATTATCGATTTCAGATCAACAGCAGCATCGTATTGAGCATTGGTTCGGCTCGCCAAGAAATAATATACTGATATTTCGATTCCTCTTGAGCAAATCGAAAAACGTAAGATCTTGAGTTGAGACTTTCATAGGACAAGTATACACGCGTGAGAGGATCATTCACGCATGGTATTATCTAGTCTTACGCAAGACGAAAACGGATGAGCATGATTCTTCCGTGTTTTCTTCCCAAGAGAAAAAAATAGGTACTATAAAATTAAATATTATTTTTAGAAATTGAATTAAAATTTTGTAATAAAATATTGTTATATTTTAAACTATTTCGTTCCGAAAATATGGTATAGTATTGTTTAAAAAATGAAGTAAAATTAAATGAATAATTAATCAATTATTCAAATAATTCATCTATTAATTAGATAAAACGTTATAATATGATTATAATAAAAATTTAATAATAAAAATTATAGCTGTAATTTTTTAAGTAACTGATAATTTTCAATAAATCTGACTAATTTTATTCATAGAAAATTTTAATGTAATTTTTTAACTATTAAATACTAACATTGTCATTCTGTAATATTTTTATCATTAATGTTCAGTTTTTATTAGCTTCTTTAAAATCATTATTTACTTATAATAAAATAGATAAAAATATAAAATATTTGAAATTAATTTAAATACTATAATATAAAAAGTTAATGCGGCTCTGATTTTCAAGTTTAAGAATTTATGGTTTTTTAAAATAAATTTTTTATCAATTTTTTTCTGATTCATTTTTTACAATGTCTTTGCTGTCAAGTTTTGTGTGTATGTATATTCCTAGAAAAATTCAAAAAATAAAGTAAAAAGGTTGAACAAATAAATTTCTTGATATGACACAACTTGACATATTGGTGTTATTTCTACAGGTTAATGACGTGCAATAATGACTCTTACGAAAAATTTCCCTCGTATCAAGTATATTTCAGATTATTTCGATATCTAAGAGAATCAGATAATTGTTAATAAAAAGAAAGCAAATATTGTAAAAAGGCATACGTACGTCTAATATTTTTATAAAATGCAAATATCGATATTATGTTGTAGTGATAATTCTGTTGTCTATCAACGCGTCTTGCAAAGGTTTCTGTGATTTCCGAAATTAATTTTTTCATAACTTAAGTACTCCGTCGAAAATAAAAGTACGGCCGTTTCGTAGATTCATTATCGCGCGATGCTCGTGAACGGTGTCTATAGAAATGGAAAGTAAGAAACACGGTGGAATCTTTGACGAGGCTCGATTGTGTAGCCTGGTCCATATTAGGTGGTATAATTAAGTACAAATGACACGACACTCCTTGGATTTATTCTTCGTTTACTCGATACTGTTGCACTCATTCACGTCTAATTTGACTCTCATCATTCTTGTCTCAGTATATATTCCTCGATACAATATAATACAACCATAATAGCAATGATCGCAATAATAATGGTAATAATTATTAATTAATAATATTAATAATAATAGTAATATAATAAAAATCACCATTGTCTCCACCATCGTCGTCGTCGTTTCACTATAATGTATTTATAATATTTATACCGTGTGGTGTGTGGATCCATACAATTACATCATCGTATCGCCGCAAGTATAAGTATATATAATTACAATCACTTATTAATATTCACAACTTAATAATCGTTCACCACTGTTTTCTTCTTTTTTTTTTCTCATTTTGTTCTAGAAACAATGCGCAATTATTGTGTTTGCCCCGTTCTGCCGTTCGTCTATCGTTCACGATCATCAATTATTAATCATTATTATTGTTGCTGCTTAATTGTATATACAGAAGAGGTATATATTCAATAATATTAATTAGTATTAGTATTTATAATAATTTAAATTTACGCTTCACACGTGACTACTGTGTATGTCTGTGTCTGTGTGTGTACGTGTATGTTGGTGTTTTTCTTGAAAAAAAGAACTCGCTTTACTTCCATTATCTTTTTCTTTTCTTCTGCTTTATTTCACCGTTTCTTACATATAGCCAAATGTATTTTTGAGAGCCTTCATCACAAGAGTAAAATTTTCCAGTGAGATCTTTCTGTTTTGGATTTATTATATTTTAGAAAATTATATATTTTACTGAAAATTGCTCTCGCGCAAAAAATATCAAAAATACTCGTTAAAAGAATTATTACTTTAAAAATATAATTCTTTTATTTAAATGGATACCTAGCGAAACTCACTTAAATTTTTTAGGCATGTAAGAGAGATTTTTTACTATATCAAAATTAGGAAAAATAAATTATCCGCTTTCGGAGAAGTAAGATATTTCAATCTAATAAAACTCTCACGAATACATCGGGCCTCATAAAGTCTCCGTCTACAAGAACGAATCCAATGCCCGCCGGATCTTCAATATCCCGATAAAAGATCGTTAGCGAGGAAACGGGCAAACACCGACGTCGGGATTTCTAGATATCGATCATTTCAATCTATTTTCAAAGATAATCCGCCAACGTCGATTTTCGCTGAGGACGAGGCCGGAGTCGAGTAAAAGACTCCAAAAGAGTCACATAGATCGGAAGAAGTACATTATTGCTCGGGCGATTGGTTCTCTCCCCTATCGGTAGGGAAAAATCACCGGGAGCATCGATCGGCATTTTGGTTTTGGTGGATCGTTCGGTCAAAACCGATCAATAATCAACTAACTCGCTCGCGGAGCAATTCAAAATCCGATGCCAGTAAGACAAACGTCAAAAAAACAACTCTTTTGCATCGTGCGCAATAAGTCTTAATATTTTAATCTGATAAAAATTTTTCGCGAACTGTGACGGACGGGAGATCTCCGGTCAGAAGGAAGTTCAAAAATGTTCCGTCTCACGTGGCATCGAAGAAAATCAATGTTTGTTGAACGTACGCCGATCGATTTCCGATTTCTTACGATTTCGTACGCGCGAAACGAGAGAATCGCTCTTTGGAGAAAGAGCGCTCCTTCTCCTTATGGCGACACCGAAAGTGTCGGATTCGCGACGGAATCCCACCGCCGGCGTTTCCAGCGCTACGTTTTTCTACATACGAAAGAGGGCTTGATAATTACCTAGAGCCTAAGTGATAACGTAGACTGCTACAGTTTATTCATGTGTATCCCTGTTCTGTGTTGTATGTTTCCTCTTTAACTCCTCTCTCTCTCGTTCGCTCTCTCTTTTTCTCTCTCTATCTCACTCTCTTTCTCACTAACTTACTCTCTCACTTGTGTCCTAAGGATTAATTTACTTTTATAAACTAAGACGTCGCCTATGCGCGATATCTATCTCATCGCTAATTGTAGTTTAGCAACATGGACATTATTATTTTGTTTCTCTTTATCTCTCTATCTGTTCCTTTCTTCCTCCCATACCCCATTCCATCCTCCCTTGCCCATCCAAGTTCTACTTTATCGTCCAAAATATTCCATTTTTGTTTCATATTAATCCCCTTTATATCGCGCTAAGAAAAAAGATTATCAATTATACCACACGCGCACACACATACACCCCCACATGCACACACAAACACATCTTCTCTTGTTTTCGATCAATTTCTTAATTAATTGTTAGTCATCCTTGTGTTAATGAGAGTTTCTGCCAGGTATCTCCTGTCTTTTCTCTCTCTCTTCTCATTTATACTTTAGATTCTATATGTATGTATACAATGTACGAATCAAAATTTTCCCTGGTTTCGGAAGCAATTTCGGCGGCTGCCAAGACATTGACGGGATCATCGCGAGTTGAGAACTCGATCCTGCTTCACGAACGCGCAATACGGTCGCGGTATCCTCAAATGATATTGAAGTGAGGCCGAAAGCGAGAAGCGACAAGAGTAAGACACAAAATCGCGCTCGGCAAAGAAACAATTACGCAATCGGTTTAAAAAAACAATGAGGTAAAATAGGATAAACGAGTGAGAAATGCTATCATATATTATAAAAGTATAGTAATTAGCGAATAAATGAAGCGCACTTGGGGCAACATAATAAGTCGCATAAGAATAAAATAGAAAGAGGAAGAGAAAAAAATAATTTATTATATTTAACAATTATTAAGATTGAATCGCTTGCAAACATGGAATGTTAGTCTTTAACATATGTATTTTTCTGATTCTACGTTTCCGCGTCGTGCATCAATAAATTTGTTGCTTATTAAATTTCGATCTTTGAAGACATTATTTTAAGAGAACGAGAAATCTTCAAAAGCTTCCATTTGTTTCACGGATACGAAATATTTACGATAAAATAAGAGAATTTTAATGTCGCCAAGAGAGAAAAGAATTAGTATCTCTTTTGCTCTTAAAATGACGTCTTCGTCTACTTTTATCAGTCTCTATCCTTGTCTCCTATCGTCTTTCGGTCTCAAGTGTTCTAACAAAAGTGTCAAGAAGGCACGTGACTGAAAGATACCTGCTATTCTCTACAGTCATTTCCTCTCGCTCCGGTCGGCGGCGATCGTCTACTCCGTTTCTTCCACTTTTCTTTGCCACCGATATTGCGCGTTCTTAGCGCATTCGCTGGATTACAACAATCGTCGTATACAGTTATGCTCTAATAAGTATTGAGAATAGTGAGTTAAAATAAGTTCCGAATCGATCGTGATTGATCGCGGCTACTTGAAGAGACGCCGGGGAATCGTGTCGTAGCGCGGTTTTTTTTTTTTTTTAACGAGACACACCGGGCGGATACATCCCTCTCTCCTTTTCTCCTTTCTTCTCTCTCTACATGACTCTGCAAATAGTTTCCTTTACTCTTCTTTTTATCTTTATTATTATCCATTACTATTTTATTATGTTTACTTTACTCGTTATATCGTTACTCGCTATCGTTTATTATCCTTGCTACTACGTTTGTTTTAACTATGAAAACGAGAAGAATGTGGTACACGAGTTGCCACAACTACGGTATGTACGTACGTGTATCTATATCTGTGTGTGCGCGCATGTCTGTGTGTAGGTGTGTATTTTTATGTCTGATTGCCTACGTGTGTACACACACACAGAACATTGATCGAGGACGATGTCCTCCGGTGTGATCCGGGTCGCGCCACCCCCACCCCCCTTCCATCGTTCGCTTTGATAAAAGTTTCCGAAACCGGGCAAATGTTATTTATCACTTCGCTTGCTCTCGCTTTCACTCTCTCGCTCTCTTTTTCTCTCTTTTTTACGGCGTATATCCAAAAATCTTTAGAAATTCTGTCTTGCGGTATATATAGATACAAATATCGCGGGGAGAGATTATCATAGCGAATATTACAAAATTCTCAGTTTTTCTCCCTCTCTCTCTCTCTCTCTCTCTCTCTCTCTCTCTCTCTCTCTCTCTCT